>NW_020955763.1:8078-105764 GCF_003031625.1 Empidonax traillii | reverse complement strand
TTCCTGCCTCTTGGTTCAATAAACCAAAGCTCTGTTCACATAACTATCACTGCTTTCCTGTTCATGTAATTCTTCATCAGAAATGTGATTTTATGAATGGCTGTGGTATGGGCAGGAAAATGTACATTCAAACAAATATTACCCACTATCATGAGTCTGCAGAAGATGCACTTATCCACTATTATGATTTTTAAAGTCATAAAGTCTAGGCATATTATACCTAGAATTGGTCTCAAGGAAATATCTGGAGACAAGAAGAAAGTTACCATTTGAGATTAGGGGTGTTAAAAGAGTGTTATTTGTATGAAGCCACTCAGTTTGCACTCCACACCATAAACAATGATGAACAAAGAAACACCCAGAGGATGGGTTATGTAAATAACAGGTTAGCACTCAATGCACATTTACTTTGCCAAGCTACAGATTCATTTCATATGTTAAATCAACTGTTCTGCTCTTTATTACAGAAACAAACACAACAACCACACCTACAAAAACCCCAAACTCCTCAACTCTCCAAGGCCAAGGATTAGCTATCTTACTACAATCACTCTTGACTCTAGATCAGGTGAGCTGATTAGAAGAGATCTCTTTCCTGAATAATCTGCTTAACAATTCAGTTGCTGTCTGAAACAACATCTATAATTAAGAGCAGTGCTCAACTTGTTTCCAGGTAATACCAGTGACAAAATGCATCAGACTCACAAATCTCCTCCCGGAGAGCAGAGATAATTGACTGAGAACAGCCAGTTGCTTTACAGATGGTGGGACTGTGCTGGTACACACAGGTCTGTTTGCTCTACAAGACTGGTCCAAAGAGTTTTTCTCTTTTGGGAAAATAGTAGGAATTCAGAACAACTAGAGAGACCAAGCCTGCAGCTAGCATACTTTTTAGGAAGAGAATCAGTGAAGATGCAAACAGGAAGAAACGCCACCTCTCATACCATAAGAACACCTCAAAATTCAATCCAGAAGTTACATGGGTAGCCCCCTCCATTTCCCAGTGTCTTCTCACAAACCAAGGACAGTGCTTAAAAATGTGGAACTGAAAAAGATGAAATCTCAGACAGGTTTTTCCTACCTGCATCTCCAAAAGCATCACAAGTGAGCTGCTCAGCCAGGAGAGGTGAGCCAAGGATGACGACAGCAAGGCAGACGTGGGGCAATACCCTCTTCATCCAGAGAACAGTCCCACGACAGCACAGGGAGCAGAGCAGGCCTGCAGGGAGGAGGCAGGACCGAGGGCAAGCCAGACAGTCACTTTAGCAAGACAAAGCTAAAATGAGCACAGGCACAGAGCTGGGCTGAGAGCCCAGAGAGACCCCCCCCAACTCAGCCTCATCGAGGTCCCAGGCTACAGCTGCACCTTATCACACCTGATTAGGGGCAGCCAGAGCCCTGCAGGTGGTGAGGGATTGTGGCTCTGACCAAACGTTGAGATAACCATGAAAAGAACATGGGGACTGATGTAGAACTGCTGAGGAAGACAAAAGAGAACACACACAGGTGGAAGTCAGAGGAACTATCACAAAGTGTTTTGATTCTGAAAAGAAAGAGAAGCAACCTCCTTCCCTCTTCCTACTCCTTTGGGAGTCAGGCTTCTGAGGAGAGATAATTAGAAAGTGAGTTTTATCCGTGTAAACCTTTTTGCCTGTTTTCTCTGTCTGACAGAACGCTGCCAGCAGGAACGGTGGTGAGGGAGGTGCAGTGAGCCCAGATGAGCACAATCAGTCCTCACGTGTGCTGACAGCCCCTCAAGGGCTGCTGCAAACACAGTATTTGAGCTAATGAACGTGGTTTGCTCCTGTTCCTCTTTCCCCTGCCAGTGCTCCACAGCCCCACACCGCTACAGCAAAGCCAAACCCACCCCATTGCTCAGTCTGCTTCCAGCAGCAGCTCCCCTTGGCGGGACCAGGGCAGGGCAGGCTGCAGTGTGCAAGAACCAGCAATGAGTGACACATCTGCACCTCACTCAGTATTTAGTCTTATCTCGTGGGAAGGTTCTGCACGGGGTCTGTCAAGGATGTAGAAATGGAATAAATGTGTAAAAAAATTATCAGCTCTTAAGAATCACAAAACTTGATCAAAACCTCAGCATGGAACCATTTGTAACACTTCTATCTGGCCATCTTTTAACAGTCTATAAATACACACTGGTCATGTTATAAAAGTATTAGACATTTCTTTCTCACTTACTGTCTTATTATAAATGGAAATGCTGTGTAAAAAGGAACTTGGTACTTATTCAAATGTGCAAGCTTGATTTCCACTTTGCTTTTTTAGCCCCCACTTCTTTTAATAAAAGGGACATTAACTATTTTGCTTCATTTGTTTTGCTCATTGAGAAGTGTTCAGCTACATCCTTCTTCTTTCCTGCACAGCAGGGCAGAGCAGGATAAAGCACAGCACATTAGGGATGGCACTTACTGAGGGAATTGCTCTTTCTCCTTGAGGAGAGAGTCCCAGAGGCCTGTGCTGGGAGACAGCTGGAAAAGGCTGGCACAGGGCCCCAGGCAAGGGCAAGAATCAGCTGAGAAGGTAATAAAGTCCAAGGCTGTGTCTTGCAGACTACAAAAATCTCCACGCAGTGGGGATTTGGGAGAAGGTGGTGGAAATTAAGTCCTCAAAGTGCGTAGAGGCACAGGGAACAGAGGATTAGTACTACTGATCCTGGTGGCTTGTAGTGCCTCCAGAGTTCCCACCTTTGCTGGAGGACTCAGGCTGAAATCACTGCTATTCCATGAGAATGGGCAAGGACAACCCTCGGCATTCCCGATCATATTCTGTGGTGAAATACCCTCCCTCATCCTCTTCACTTAATTTCCACCCTGCTATTCTGGCACCTGATTAAACACTCATTTTCCTGCTCAGCCAAGGGTGGGACGTCACACCAAGGTGGCTTCCTTTGTCATCATTAACAGTAAAAGAACTTCTATAATGAAGAGTTTCCTCTTCAGGGGCCCTAGATCTGACTGCTCCAGAGTGGAATTTCTGAACAATAGTTCTTTCAATCACTTTCATCCCAGTCTTTTCACATCCCTTCCCATCTACCTTTCAAAAATCCAGTATTTCTGCGTTGCTGCCTTTGAACATTTCATCCTGGAACAAATCCAGTGATATAATGACCATTTTCTCTCAGATGAAGGCTCTATCTTTTGTCACTTAGTGTTCATTTCCAACCACTACAGCTTCTGATCTTATTGATTGCTTAAGAAAAAGCAGCAAGAAAACAGTCCTGAAATAACCACCAAACCCATTCATCCTTGCCCAGTCATTGTGTAATTCTTAATCTCTGTCAATAGCAGGGTCATTAAAACCCTCCCGTGATGACTGTGTTAGGCTCTTCACGAACCTGCAGAAACACTGGGTGCTCTGCCCTCACTTGCCACCTGCAGGTCTGTTATAAGCTCCCCTTATCTCTTCCCATCATTTTTACTTTTCCAGTTCTCTTCATTAGAGCAGCCAAGTCTGCCTAATCTGCTTTTACTGCAGACCCACTCCCAGGCTCACACATTGCTAATACCCCTCCTTTCCTGTTGAAGCTTCCCTTTTCCACAGGCTCTGGTTCAGGGCAGCAGAAGGGCAGGAACACCTGCTGTGGGGAATGTGACCTCTGCACGTGAGTGTGCGGGCAGTGGATTTGCTGGCTTGTTTGTCCTCCAGTCCCAAACACTGAAATTACAGCTGTGATCGTAACAAAGCCTTTATCACTGTAAAAAGGAACTACTTTAAATGCTTTAGGAAGCAGTGTACACCATACAGAACTTTATTCATGCCCAGAAAGAAGGCAGGTACTTGTACAGAGTGCTTACTCATACACAGCATCTGAGGAATATGCTGGGACCTATTCTCATATTCCAAAGGGAACTCACCACGTGATGTAAACTTTTCCAGGTTTATCAAGTCATTCATGTCTGACATTTGATAGCTTTACACATATCAAGCAGTATCCTTCCAGGAAAAGAACCTCCACTAACATTATGGAGACCACTCAAAGAGTAAATTGTTACTTCAGGTCAGTAGGCCCATCAGCTTTTGGCTCACCGACCAATTTGTGAAGAGCCTGCATTGCTTTTTCTTGTGTTTCAAATATAACATATGGAGAATATCAAACCCTGAATATTTTTGCTCTTTGTGAGAACGATGTATGTAAATCTGTAATTTCAGGTTAATGATTACAATTCTTAATTGTCTTCTAGTCTAGAAAATAAGACTTTATTTTCTTATCTTCAGAGATTAAGTTGAAATTGCTTTAATAATGAAATCCACTTTTCATTTGTATTCTGTTTCTTCTGCACTCTCATTAACAATTCATCATTTAAGAATCAGCAGTGATTAATGGCTGGCTACACCACATAATGCTGTTAAGGAACAATGGTGTAATTCAGAAGGGTTAGAAGCTCCCCTCATTCCACTTTCCACATGTTAACCTGCACTGAAACTAATCCCCTTCATCCAAATTAAGGAGGCAGCAGGATGTGATCCAAAACCCCCACTGGTAATTATGTAAACTTACTAGAGTAAAAACCCAGCAAACATCATAAAACAAAAATACAACAGAAAAGCAAGCCCGGTGTTAGGATTTAATGGCAAGCTGACAGACAGCACCTAAAGTTTTCGTCTCATCAGCTTCAGGTGGAGTTGAGCTCATGTCTCTTTGCATGGTGTCTCACAGATATAAACTGGAAGAGAGCAGGGAGTGCTGGGAAATCCCAAGTACTCAGCTGGGGAGCTCCTTATCTCTCACACACAGCAGTGTCCCACTCAGCACAGCATCCTGAGCATGCAGGAGGGAGCCCCTCCCAGCAGCATCTGAGGGTCACAGAAGGAGCCACAATGAGCTCTGCTTGTCCTTCAAGGTTATTTTGATGATGGCTTATCATGTGACCTTGAGATCAAATTAGAACACCTTATAATGCAATTTACGGATGGAGGCTCTAAAACGGAGCATCAGCACAGTCGAGCCTGTGCTGCTGGGGGGCTCTCTGGGTTCCTCCAATGCTGCCAAAAGTCATGCATGTGCTCAGCTTTTCCCAGGGGACCTGCCCTACTGCTGCAAAACCAGACTTGAGCCCAAGACAATGGATCTGTACAAGTGGGGCCTGTGACTCTGAGGACTGAATCTAATGATCTGACAAATCTGTATGACAGACACTGGCCACTGAACCCAGGGACAGCTTGGGTGAGGTGAGGGTGGCCAGGTCAGGGGCTGATTTTGCTGTAGGACTTTTATTAAAGCTTGGTAATACAGAAGTAAGGGTTGGATTACTGTATTTATACCCATCATGCAGCCAAACACACTGCAGGTGGTAGCAGTTGTACTGCTCACAGCTGCGTCTAAGCAGTTTGAGATTCCACAGGACTTACTTGCTTATCATATTCTTTATTTCTACTGACTGTTATCTTAAGAAAACTAGAGATGTTTTCTTTTCTCCTTTACTTTCCTACACAAGTAGAAGCACTCTCCTCTCTCCTCAATACTCAGACTATAATTAAATTTCCATGAGCAAAGACCAAGTTCAAGAGATTTCCAGACACCCCTCCTGTTAAGAACTTGCTCACTGGCAGGGTGGAAGAAGGCAGGGCAGAACTGAATCCAGCGCTTCTCTGAAATATGCACTGAAGAAGCTAACCTTGATTCGCAGAATAGTGGTGGTGATAGCTGTTAAAAATTGGGAGTGAGATATTCACCTTATTATGGATTTACAGAGCCAAGACACACAAGCAGATTGGTAATGGGGAGAACACTGATCACAGAGGGAGTATTGCCTCACTCTTTTGGCTCTTTAGGCAATAAGCAATGACTAAATCCTTTGCTCAAGAGACATTTGATGCAGTTTTTGTTAATTTAATTTTCTGAAAATTAAGAAAAGGATTAATTTCTTATTTAGTTTTCAATTAGCTCCCAAAGGCATTCCACTGGAGTAGGGAAGACAACTGTCTTCAAGATCTGCTGTTGTGCATTAACTGGCGACTTAAAGTGTTCACATCACCTCTCCCAAAAATGTAGAGAAATGATGTGTTGAAGGATTGCCTTGGTGCCTCCATAAAAATGCTGCTTGCTAGGAGATGACAAGGTGATTAGCATCCCCCGAGACTCTGAGAATAGGCACACAGTTCCTCAGACACACTGATGAGGGTGAGGTAAGTCTGAGTGTCATCACAGTGAGGAGCATCCTATCCTCATAATTCAAGTGGGTGAAGGGGATTCATTCAGATGATCAGCTCATTTGTGGTATCTGGCTCCACACCAGCCTTCACATCACGGACTGTGCAGCTGAGAAGGTCTGCTCAGTCACAGAGATGTTCTGCTAACCCAGGCCTTGCTGTGTGCTCAGGCCTTGTCTGGAGCAGTTCATACCCTGGACTGTAACAGTCAGCTTCGGTCTCCAAACTGCCAGCAGTGGAGAGTCCAAGCACTCTATTAGATTTTTTTCTGGTTATTAGTTATTTCTACTGCTAAATATATGTCAGTCATTTTTAACCTCAAAATGTTTTGATGTGTCCAGCTACACCCACTAAATTTGGGGTCCTCTCATACACTTTCATACACTCATAAAGGAATATCACCCTCCTTTGCCTCGTTTTCCTTGAAAACTCCATTTTCCAGAGTCAAAATATAATGGCACGATTTCCATCCTTTCTGAGATGTTTCAGTCCTGCATTCCCCATCCTACCCCTCCATGCCAGACCAAAGCCCTAAGACTTGAACAGGAAAGAAAACACTTTCTTGGAAGTGGAATTCCCAAATATTAAGCAATTATATTTGAAATTTGGGGAGGGGGAAACAAACAGAAAGCCCCTGTTCACACTCAAATTGGTTGCTGCCTGCTTTGGTTCCCAAGCAAAGACATTTATGTTTTGTCTCTGTCTCTTACACCTGCAACAGAGATCTGGTCTTTTAATTATTTGTAACTCCTGAGCAGTGGTGACATCTGCAAACTTTGTTCAGTAACTTCAAGCACACCAGCATGGTAATGCCTTAGCTGCTCTCCGACTTCATCACCTATCAGCCAGAAATAAAACTTAATAGGAATGAAGGTCATCTTGTGTTGTTCCTCAGACAAAATATTCCAAAGTACCAAGCAAAAGCACTTCATACACCCAGTATTAATTTAATCAATTAAGTTTGCAATACTATCAAAAAGTAATCTAACAGGATCCATTTTCCACAAGCCAACACCACACAGCGTTAATTAAAGAACTTACATATTTTAACCACTTATTTGTCCTCCTTTTGTTTTGTCTGAGTCTGATATCCATTTTTCAGTTACCTGAATTTTATTTACATGGATCAATCCGTTTCTGCTTCAAATTCTTAAGCAATATTTCCCCTTTAATGCCTTGAAGCTCTCCCAGGGCTCTAGGAGTTTTGAAAAACAAAACAACAAGACCAATAAAAAATCCCCATAACGTCAGTCTTTGGTCAGCTCTTTTACAACTACAGGGTGTAAATGAATCTACGTTTGCCAAAGTGAAGAAGTGCAAGTTCTGTACCTGAGGTTTAACACTCCTCATTGTGAGAGATGAAACCGTCTCATTCCCCTATGAAAAGGATACATCATCTTGCCTTTCCTCAACTAGAAGATAGAAATATCTACTGCAAATTGCCTCTTGCCTGCTTTCACTGGCAGTGTTCCCATCTCCTAGGAATGGACTGCTACAACTGCTACATATTTCTTGTGGTTTAATATACCTTTAGCACCTCCCTACCAGGTCTTCCAATTTTCTTGCTGATAACTTAAGATTTCAACTTTTCTTACACCCTCTCCCTCTGAATTTCCAGTTACTGATTTACAACCCACCACCTTCCCCTTTCTTCCATTTGTTATGCATCAGACACTTTAAAAACCTTTTCCCTTTGTAGATGCTTTACACCCCTTAAAGCAGGCTCTGTATTTCTCCATGACAGTGGTTTCCTTTTTGACTGTGATGTTTTTGGGAGCTTGTAAGTGTAGTTAAACCAGTTCTCCTCAATTTTACTTCAGCTCCTTACCACTGTACCTCAAAACTACGTGTATTGCCATGAAAGAGGCAATGTTAAACCACCCAGGGAATATCCTCTGGCTTTGGACTTGCAGATAAGAAGCACGATCCAATCACAGTTACTTACACCAAAAATATCAGTTTTACAATCCCCTCAGTTCTACAAGTGTCTCCCTGCTGGATGCCAGACTTTCTCGCTGTCAGTGAGAACAGTCCGAAGTGGCAAAGGTGTCTCAGCACCAGCAGCACGAGCACCACTCAGACTGCATTCTGCTAGGAGTACACTGTCTTTCCCCCCACCCCCCGAATGACAGATGGCTGCTCCAGCAGCCAGCCAACTTATTTTCTAATGCCAGGGGGTGGGCTGGAGCAGCCATTAACTAGTACTCCATCTTCTGCTCTCTCTGTTGGGACATTGATTTCCAGCATTCAGGAGAATTTCTTTTAAGATCTTGACGACTCACTAACAGGGAGGGTAATTTCCATATTGAGCACTGCTCCTCCTCCTCTTCTGCCCATTAAGCTCTTTCTAAAAAGCAAAAGGACGGGAACCTCAGCAGCCAAAGTCACCTGGGGGCATTGTGTCCCCAGTACTGCAGTAGTGCCTGCGTGCTGCTCTACTACCGGGAATGCAAGCCTGGATCAGCTCTTAAAGGGAGCCCTGAGCAACAGGCACTTGTCAAGAAGCCCAAAGGAACCCAATTCAATTATGCAGGGTAATAAAGTCTCTCGGGCTCTCTCAAATTCTCCAGCCTATTACACAGAGAAGGAGCACAGTATCTGCCCCCAGAGGGGAATGTCAGAGAAGGCAAATCTCTCAGTACCAGTGACTCTCCTGGTCCCACTGTGTTGGCCATGTTCTTTAGAGTACAGATCAACTCTCTTCTCTGAAACCTCACTAATTTTGCCATCTGACTGCAGGTGGGAGATCCGGATCTGTCTTGGCAGTTCCTTCTCCATTCTGGTGGTTTATATTTCCATGCTACAAAGGGGCTGAGCAGATTTACAGAGGGACAGGGGCATGTTGTGGCAGGGGTTCCCATAGCAAGCCTGAGCTACCTCTGCATGTTACAGCAGGGTTTGCCCATCCTGCTCACAGAAACAGGAATGTCTGCTCAGCTCTCAGACAAAGACAAGGCTGATGGACAAGGGGTGGGTTTCTCAAGCTGTTAACACAGTTCTTAGAAAGAAACTCCATATCCAGTATCCTAACTATCATTTTATGTTACCCTGCCTTCTTTTGCTGGTTATCTTTGGTTTCATACCCTACAGTCAAATCTTTACACCTGTGACCAGAATGACCACTGTACAACAGAACAGAAACCTCCTCTCTGTGCAACAGAAACCTCTGGCCCAACCCCTCCTAATGGTCCCTGCAGTCTCTGGGGCAGGGAAAGATTTAGAGTCATACAGTAATGCAGGCTGGAAGAAGCTTCTGCTTCAAAGCAGGGTCCACAATGAGGTCAGATGAGGTTGCTCAGTGAACCTGAAGCAGGCTTGGGAACATCCAGAAATGGAGATGATATACCCTCCCCGGAACACAGGTCCCAGTGTTCCTTGCTGGGGAAAAGCTTCTCCTTACGTGCAGTCAGACCCTCTCTTGTCTCAGTTACGCCTGTTGGTTTTCACCTGCCATGCACAACTGTAAATTGATTTGTGTTTGTTTATGTGTGGCTCTGAGATTCCAAGTGAGATGGGGGATGGAGGAGGGATGGCAGGAACAGGACAGAAGACTCAAGGAACTGTACAAAGTCTCCATAGTGGTAAACCCTCCCTGCAGCATCATGTGCTTGCACTCAGAGCCTGTGGGAGTGCTGGGATCACTGCAATGCTCTTATGGCAAAGAAGAAGAGTCACACACAGGCACAGCTTTGATAAAGCCTGTCTGAGGGGGGAACCACAGCCTCATTCTACACCAGCCCATTAAACCTATCTGCTCCTTCATTTGCTTTGTGCATATTGACAAACGCATTTCCACTATTCCCTCTGAAGAGACATGAATCTTGTTCTCCACACAAACACTAAGCACATTTTTAGAGCCTCTCCCTCTGAGCATCATTTTCCTATACATGCATTGGCATCAGGGATTGCAACGGGGCAGCAGAAGCCAGCGATACAAAGGAGCCGCAGGGCCCCAAATGGGGCTGTTCAGAGATGTCCCAGCGTCAGATTTTTCACTTTGACATTGCACTTTGTAATCTTCTTCAGAGATTACTATACACATGTACACATTTATTTGTAACTGCATCATTAGGCACTGCTAATGGCTCCCATGGTAGCACACACAGCTCTGCCTGTGCCTCCCCGAGGGCTGGGAAGCAGCATGGCACAGCCTTCCAGTTAAACAAGCAAGGGCTGTAAACATGGAACATGACCAAGTGGTGGTGGACAGGCCATTTAAAGTCACATTTAACATTTTAGTTAGCCTTACACTAGCTGGCAAATGCTCATTTAAATTATACATAGTAAATCGTCAAGTTGAAAGAGGAAGGAAGGAAAGCTAAAAGTATTTTTTTTTCAGTGTGTTCATGTTTCCCCCCTCATATAAGTGACACTCTGGGGACAGCTCTGATGTGAGGTAACACAGCAGGCCCTTGGAAAGGGAGCCACTGCCTCTCACTGAGATCCCTTGGCAAAATTTTCATCACACAGAAAGTCTGAAATTATAGTTTTATAGGAGGAGATCAAGGAACTTATGAAACCTTAGAAAACCAGCACATAGCCTGGTACTTGTGTTACTGCCACCACAATGTGGAACCTCCTCTTTCTGTCAGCAGAAAGAGGATTTAAAACCTCATGTTCAGCCTGTTCTCACCTATCTCCATTGACTGAAGGCTTGACTTGATTGCCTGGGCAGGGGGGTTGGACTGGGTGATCTCCAGAGGTCCCTTCCAACCCTAGTAATTCTTGATTCTGTGTGATTGCTTTCCTGTGCAATCCATTTAAGCACACAGCTCTCCTGCTCCAAGAGCAGGACATTTTGTCCCTGGCACAGTCAGTGTGCAGGGCAGTTTATTTACCTTCTGTATTCAGAGTCTTTACATACATGAACATTAGTGGCTTCCTTCAGTTTCTCCTCTCCTGGATTTTCAAATCTCAAATCTACCTCATCAGTTTATAGCATCTTTGCATTGTCAGTTCTATCCAAAGTCATTTTCATGGCCACAGACTGACCTGCAATAGAGAAATGTTCCCTCCCAAACCATCGTATCAGCGAGTTCAGCACAGGCAAATGGCATTTTGCCACTTCCTCCTGCTGAGCTGCACAATTTTCATAGCATTGAAAGAGGCTCACAAATGTAGGTAATGGGGAATCACCCAAAAATTCAAGTACTGCTGTGTGCCACAGCACTTTTTAGACCTCCTGACTAAACACCTTACCAGCAGTAAGGATGAAATAGCTCTGATGATCCATTGCCATTACACTGGGGTTTGAACCCAGAGACATATTAATCAAGTTTCAAAGGACAATATTCATAAGCCCAGGCCATCTTCATGATGACCTCACCTTTCATAACCAGGTCCTGCTCTGCCCCAGAGGCCCCGAGTGGAGCCTTGTGTAGTTAGGAAGAGGCCCAGTCCATGTCTGGTGTTCACTCTCCCAAACGTTACCGAAGCTGCACCGTAAATTTCACTACAATGGAACAGCAAACATCAGACATTGCAATGTTTGGGGAAAAAAAAGTTAAAGAAGAACAAGCAAGATCTAAGAGAACAACATTCTGTAGATTATGAAAATGTGTTTGACTGAACAAACCCAGCTGAAAGCTATCAACCACCACCAACATACCCAAACCAATTACTGATAAAGCTCCTATGAAGTATGGATTAGTAAGAACTTGGAGAAGCCTTCTTGGCATGAATGCTCTCCTTGTTCCTTCCCTTTCAAAGCTTGCCAAGGAAACGAACCCATGGAGATGTAATTAAATGCAACATTAAAAAAAAATATCGTAGGAATAAAAAACAACCATCCAACCAAACAGGCCGCCATATTTAAATCTGTTTTATCCAACTTTTTACAAAGTCATTTTTCTCTCATCTCTCCTCCAGGCTGGTCTCACAGATAAACAATTGAAATTAATGTAGTAATATCAGCAGTTTTTCAGACTTTTATTTCATTTCAGGTTCAAAAGACAAAAGGGTTCACAAGAGTTTCTGCACCAAAAGATACTCATTTGCCAATTTGCATCCTTGATAAAAAGCCTCTCTGTAACAATTTCCATGCATTTAAAAGCACAGAAAATATAATTATGCATTAGCAGGAGACAACTGAGAGGACCTTGAAACCTCAGGAGATTAGAAATCCAGATGTTCCTCTGATCAGATGTAAGTGTAGAGGTTGATTTCATAGTATCTGCTGAGGATAGACACCAGCATTTTCCATTTACTGAGATGGAGAAACTCAATATATATTGTCATACTGCATTAAATTTGCCTTGAAATGAGGGAAGCAAATTATCTCTTTAAGGACACACGGGAAAAATAGAGTTTCTGGGTGGCTGGGGTTGCAAGAACTCATTCTGTTTGCAATACTTACTAGGACCATTGGATTAACCTGCTAGGAGATGATTTATGAGGGCAGGAGGGAAGAGAGAGACAGACAACAAAAGTAAAAATGTGTTTCCATGCCAATAGGCCAAGTTGAGACTAAAAACGGAGAAGGTCAAGACAGAGGAAGAATAAATTTGGTACCTGTGATTTTAACTTCTCACAAGAGTGTAAAGGTCTGATTGCCTAATCTCTCACATCCCCGAATAGTATTAAAAGACATGCTGCAAAATACAACAATTGACTTAAAACGCTGCCAGCAATCAGATCAATGTGCCTTCTTGTCACATGGTCCCAGCTGCACAGCCAGCCCCAACAACAGGACAGCTCTGCCCCCATGCCCAGACTCCTGGCCAAGTGTGCTCCCCTCCAGAAGGACGAGCACATCCCCCAGTTCAGTCCAGCTCAGGGATTCCCAGTGTCCATGCTCAAGAGCAGCTTTCCCATCCGGACTCACTCAGGTCCCACTTCAGTGACATCAAGAATAAGGGAGGCTGGTTCCCAGGGACCAGCTCAGAACCAGGGACAGGCAGGTTCTGTGCAGTCACAGGACACAATCTGCCTCAGGATTGCTGGCAGTGAACCCCCAGCTGTTGGATGTTGTTCTGGGACCCAATAACAGACTGAGTTCCCTCAGCAGGGGCCCTCAGAGCGGGCCTGGGGGCTGCTCTGCTCAACATCAGCGCTGCTGCCTCGCCTGCCGCGCCTGAAGGGGAGCACTCACAATCTGCTAATTGTCACAAACATCTGGCTTTGAACACTTCCTGCGCAGCGCGGTGCCTCTGGAGCAGATGCAAATTCTGTCTAGAGCAGGCACATGCAAATAAAGTGCTGGAGAGGATATCTGCAGTGAACAAATGTACTGCTGCTTGGATGCCTCCTCCTGCAGCAAAGCAGCCCAGACACCTTGCTCTCCCTGAGGGAACTCAGCTCTGGGCCGTGGGACAGCGGGAGCATCACCAGAGGCAGCACACGTGGATAGAACTGCAGGCCTTACCGGGAGGGGCGAGAGTTGGAAGGCAAGTGAGTTCTCCTTTAAAAAGTTCACATTCAGCTACAGGGGGTTTTAACTCCTGTTTGTTCACTAAGAAAACACAAAGGTGAAATTATGCTGCTCACATCAACCTGCAGGTTGGTATCTGAGTCCCCCTCAGCAGAGCTGCCCTGCTGAACTCACTGCAGTGGAAGTGATGGGCTGGGAGATCAGATGTGTTCTGGATGGGGCTAGAGCTGCTCACTACAGGCAGCTTAGTTCAAATTCCACTGTCATTCAGGGGGGTCTCTGCAGGTATAAACTGTCCTTCCTTTCTGCATTTATAGCCACAGAATCATTTCCAAAGTTCCAAATGAATACTGATCCTCTAAAGAAGCGAAAGGGAAAAATAATTATATTTGCCTTCTTTCTGTAAACATTTCTTAACTAGAAATGCTTAAAAGCTCTACAAAGTGAATGCCCAAATGTCACAGGCTAAACTAAATGCAATTGTTTTGTTCTCATTTTAAAACAGGGAATCAGAATAACATTAACAGCCTGGTCTCATTTCAGAACAGATTTGTGATGTATCAGCATTAGAACCAAGTAGACATTTCCCAGTAAAGCACTTCTGTAACTGAAAAAGGTTTCGGTGAGTATAAGATTTCCAAAGAAATAAATGTATTTTGACTATGGGTTGGGATTTGGATTTGCTTTTTAATAAAAGCTAGAGTTCTGATAAAATTAACTTTTTTAATTCCATTTCAAACTTACCGTTAATTTAAAAAAATGTAATTACACAAAATTGCTAGAAATCAAATTAAAAATGAATAGCTTTGATTAAAATGTATTAACTGTTGTGACCCCCTGCTATTTTAAACTGTTACTGCAGTAGAAGCCTGGTGAAGACCGAACAGAAAAAAATGACATCTTGGCATCTTGCATAAAAAAGAGTCACATGTGGATGCAATCGAGGAGACAGCATTAGGCAGATAATATTAGCTAAACGTGGTAGTGCTTTGGTCTTCCTTCAGCAAATACTTCAGACAGCTAATCAAATACTCAAATTTAAGCAAGTGCTTAGGTGCTTTGTTGAGGAGAGTATGATTCGAGCACATTCTGAAGGTTAATCATGCACTTCACAGGCTTCGCTGAATTTACTCGTGTGGGTCTGAGCCAAAGCCCTTGAAGTCAATGGGATTTTTTTCTGACTGAATTTGTGTATCAGACTTTAGAAGAGGCAGATAATTTTTTTTTCCCTTCAGAAATCCTTTTCTCTGTAAATAATATTTTAAAACAGTCTGGTGTGAGTTATTAGTACAGTACAAAACATTAGCATACCAGTTATTGTGTTTATAAAGGAAAACAGTATCATTCCTTCATATTTTTCATGTCAGGCATCTCTTGGTTTTCTTTTAATTAAAATTATCTGCACTTAGAATGTCCATAGAGGATAGGGAGCAATAGAGTCAAAATGATAAGTTATGGAATGTAAATTTTAATTAAAAAAATCGCTCTGTTGACAAAACCCACAAAGTAATTATGTAACAAAATCTACGTGGTGTTTAACCAGCCTGGAGGGGTTGGTTCCCTACGGGCCTCACACAGAGATCATCACAGGGCCCTTCCTCAAAGCAGCAAAAGGCTGTTTCAGCAGGACAGGACAGGGAGAAGAAGAGTGGCTGCCTCTGGATGTTGATGGTGCTCATGCCAGTGCCAATGGATTATGCACCAGAAATCCAGAGGGGCCAGGTTTCTGTTTACGGGACCAGAAAGGTTTGTGTGTCCCATTAACGTGTCACGGTGACACCAACAGCAGAAGGGCCACGAGAGGAAGAGCAATGGCTGGAGTTCTGGAAATGAGAAGGTCAGCTTTGGTCCAAAAAGGATCCTGACAGCAACACCTCCTCATCAGGGTCCTTGCTACCACATCACGACGTCTGACAGATGTGACAGCTCCTCCTGCTTACCAGGTGAGTTCAGGCACTTGACTGGAAATACCTGTCACAGCAAGCACACCTGGGCCACAGGTCAGGGCCACACCAGAGCCACGAGTGCTCCTCCAGCTGTCAGTCCTGGTAAGTTCTAGTGTGGGAAGAACATGGGAACCTCACCAATACTGAGTGTTTTACACACTTCAGGATGCTGTAGGAAAAGCCATTTTAATGCAATTCTGATCCCTTGACTCCCTGTCCAGCCCATTCCCTCACAGCTGAGGCATGTGAGGACACGCTCTCAGCTGCCTCTGGGGTATCCACTACAGACCAGTTTGAAATGCTCCAAGAGAAAGGAGAAACAGACCACAGGTTGTATTATATGTTCCTATCTGATTCTGCCTCGCAGGCAGATAAGCTGCAGTCACAGCTACACTTCAGTGAACTTGTTGTGGTCGGAAGGAGAAATTATTTCAGCATCAGAAAATCCGGAACTGCTCCACAGATACTAATTCAAAACTGTCTCCTGCTCAGATGAATGCTTAGGAGAAATAAAAGCAAGCTCTGAGCTTGCAGGTAATCACATTACACATCACCAGAAAGATGTTGCTTGCTTAGATTTCATTCTAAGACACCAGCTTCATTCTCACGATTTATGGAACTGCAGAAATTCCCATGGATTTTTTCGCCCCCCTCTTAGCCCTCTGGTTTAAATATAACACAGTAAGTTAAGCTGAGAAACTGGGAAGGCAATTTACTTTGCTAATATTAAACCAAAGGAAAAAAAAAATCAATTTTTTGTACCCTAGAAGGAAAAAGAAAATCAAACTGTTCTCCTGTCTTAAATACTAACTGAAACCATCCCTTCCAGATAGAAACTATCAGTAAGATAAGCTTAAGTTTCTCATCTGCCTTTGGCAAAACAGAATAATTGTCATTCTGAGGGATCCTGGCAAAAAGCACAAAATGCAGAAGCACAAAGACATTATAGGAAAAGTTCAACACGTCACACTGTTTTATTGAATAACTAAAGCCCATAAAAAGAAATCTCTGCAAGGAAAAAAGTAGCTAGTTATGAGGAAGAAAACTTAATTAACTTCTTAAGGAAGTTCCTGCTGACTCCCCCATAAGGGGTTGGCCTCACAAGGCATCCAGCCCCCCCTAGGAGTGGAGCAAAGGGTTACCAGAAAAAAATCCAACTATTTTATCAGTCTTTACTGTAAATTCAAGGGAGCACAAGGCATCCCGGCCTCAGGATACTTTGGGAGTCACTACACAGCCACAACCCGGAAAGGTCACTCATTTATCAAAGAATCAAAAACCGGCACCATAGATTACCTCTTGCTTTCTACCTGCTAAGTGAAATTTAGTTGTGACTAGACACAACATTACTTAACCATCAGATATGCCAAAGTGCCCCGAAGGCCTTGGGTACATTATACACTTGCCGTTGCCATGGAAATAGAGATTCTGATTTAAGCAGTTTTAGGCAGCAACCTGTCACGGTGTCATCTTCAACATCCCAGGGGAACTGTAGCAATGAATGCTAGGCTGAAATGCCTCATTGCCATTCCTGTGAATTCTCTGTCTCCAGGAAGACTTTACTGATGCAATCATGACTCCACTGTTATGTTTTCCGATGCCTTTTGTACTATCATTCCATGCAGTTTACTGTGGAATTTACTGTCACTGATGACTGGAAAACCAAACTTACATTATATACTTTATAAAATCTGTAACTGTTGGACTGGGAGGTGCAGCCACAGAACAGACCTGCTTGGAACAGGGATGGTGGATTCCTGCGTTGTAGGGCAAGACACTGCTCAAAACAGTGACCATAAAGCCCAGAGAAGACTCCAGAGTTCAGCCAGACTGGAAACAGAGTGACCATACTGGCATTCTTCTGTTTGTCATGTTTTCAGATGCTCATTTTTCATAGGCCATACTCTAACCCTTCTGCACTCAAATGTGAAACTGTGAGCACGGGGGCTTTGCCACAGAACAAAAGTTCAACTTCAGCAACTCTCAAAGTTTCATTACTCTAAAAACAGTACAAGCTGTAGGCAAGCCCTATTTATGGATACATTGTCGCCACTTCTCGTAAATATTTTCATATTTATTATTTTCATATTGTCATGTCCTCGATCCTTGCCAGAATCAGGAATTGCTCCCCAGTTATTTCTGCCATAAAACATTGCACCCTGTGCAAGGCTCGCTACAGGAACTGCTGACCACACCATGCAGAGTCAAAACCCTCCCATTCAGAAACACCACCATTCACTGACAGCCCAGAATCTGTGCTACAGGGGCTGATCTTCCTTCCCAAGCACATGGCATGCTACATGTAAAACAGCCAGGCCTCATCAGCTGAAGATATAAGCTCCTATTATATCCCTAATAACAGCCTCATTTCCAACTCACTGGAAAATGAGTAAACCACTGTATGAACGGTTATGCTTTTCAGCCCATTTGATTTCTCCCTTTCACCAGACTCTGTTCATCAGTCCTGCTGATGCTACTGGGGCTGAAACCACATCAGCACTTTCCAGGAATTCATTATATAACACTAGGCAGGATTCTCAGCTAGTGAAAAATCTGCCTTCGTAGTTCTGCTTCGTTCTGTTTTACAAGAGATAGCTGTAGTGATGGAGGAGAGGCCAGACACAGGCCAGAAGCCTTTCTGCAGGCTCACAACACTGATGGGAGCATTAAACTATCTGACACTCGCAGCTTTCCCTTCCTTGCCCCAAAGGAACCCGGCGACTCCCGGGATGTGCCGTTCATTTCCAGTTGTCGCTTTGCTTTGCACCAGCAGCTCTGCCTGCCCTTCCTCAGCCAGCACCCTGGCTGTGGGGGGAGGCCATGTTCCAGCACCTTAGCAAAATTTTCCTTACAACCTTCAGGGGCTTTCAAAAACAGGTTGGATGTTCCAATTCAGTGTTAGGCCAACTGGTTAGTTCCTCTATCTTTATTCACTGGATGTTTTTTGATAGAAATCCTCAACTGCTGTAACACTGCAGAGCATCCTGGGCTTCAATGGAACTTTGCCATTTTATATCCATTGAAGATTTGACCTGCCTGGAAAGGATAAACTTTAAATCATCTTCAAGGAAAAAAAAAAAAAAAAAAAAAAAGAAGTGACTGGTGAAGTATTTCTCCCTTTCTCCAACCTCATGCACTCTGAAGGAAAACCTCAAATACAGAATTATAGCACACTGTTAAAATATCTATCTGTCCAGCAATTCAACAGCCTGTAAAATTAGCAGGGCTTGTTCAGAAAGCAAACAGAAGAAAATAGCACATTTTCAGTCAGGTTTTCTCACTACTCCAGTACTTTCCAGTTAACATCCAATCTGCTGTTTACATGCACAGAAGACAGAAGTTCATTTCATGTGCTTGAATCAAATAATAGCCTCAATGGCAGAGTACAACAGCATTTGATTCCAGGGCTTTCATCTTCAGTAGTTTATTGTCCCCTCTGCCAAGAACATGATTTGGCTCAACCCACTTACTAGGGGAAAAGAAAAAACCCACCTGCTGGTATGTCCTACAGCAAACACTACTTTCTGTTGATATCAGGGATGTTTGAACTCATTTTTTTTTTTTTTTTTTTTAATTTTTAATCATAATAAAAATTGCCTTCATTTTTCAGTCCACCTTTCTCTGGTGTATGCACAAAATTTTGATTCACCTTCGTTGCACTCTTGTGGCATCTTTCCAAAACACACAGGGATTGCACTCAGATACTGAGTTGCTGCAGAATCCCAGGGAAAGAACAGTGCAATATTGTTCCAGCCTGGGAGCACACAGGGAACTTAAACAGCAAAGTAAAACATCACTATTTACTTTCTAACCCACTGCTCTTCCCACCCCTGGCAAGGGAAGATGCTTGCCCCACAGAACAGTTTGGGTTGGAAGGGATCTTATGGATTGTGGGGTCAATCCCCTCTGCCATGGGCTTGGACACCTTCCACAAGACCAGGTTGCTCCGAGCCCCATCCAGCCTGGCCCAGATTCTCAAGGACAGAGCCTGCTTTCCCCAGAATGCTATTCCAGCTGTTCTGGCCTAGGAGTTAGAGGAGGAAGCACCCTGGATGTCTGCAGGGGATGCAGAACATCCACCATGCAGGGACAGAAGGAAGACAAGTTTACCATCTTTTCCCCTCTACTGCAAAGAGGCCCACTAAAATGAACGGGGATAGCCCCAAACTGAGCTACCAGTTGCATAACATACAGAACCCAACTTTAGTAATTTTATTTCATGTTTTGCAATCCAAGTGTCATTTTGATGATGGCTGCCATGCACTGCAAGTCACTTATTTCAGTAGAGCATAATCTCTTTGCAAATGGCACGCTGCTGCTTTTCGTGTGACTTAGTGCTTTCCTCTTCCTCCCCTGTGCCTTTCTCTGCATGGTGACAGGTAGTTCAGACCGAAGGGGCTCTGGGACTTCTACCCAGATGGTGGTTTTATGCCCCATTTCTACACCAAGCAGCCGTGGTCTGCACTGCTCTTTCTGCACCAGCCTTATGTTCCTTCCCCACAGTGTCACACATCCTTCCCGGCTCCAAAGAGGATGTGCCACACTCTGGCCAGGGACTGTGAACTGTCACACTCATAAGGGCAGTAAAACAGAGAAGAGAGTAAAACACGCCTTAGAGGTGCAGTATTTGATCATGTAAACTGCCCACGGGAGCACGAGAATCTGGACTGCCACATTCCAGGAGCAGCTTCCTCAGACATGTCATTCCTTCATAAGTAGAACAGGCACCCTTTTCTTATTACAACAACCTTTGGACTTAATAAACCCCTCAATTATCAGCTTTTGAGAAAATAGTAAATCCATAACTTTGAAATGGTTCTACTGCAGTACCCTGGGCCTCTGTGTCTTTAAACCCGCCATTGGACAACTATAAACTTGGGTCTTGCTGATTACACAGGATATAAATCTTGAAGCAAGAGAGTTTAAAGCAGCATTAAAGACTGGTGTTAGGAGGGGAATAAAATGTACTGCTTAAAGGTATGAAAGAATGAAGCACTTATTTTCTGACTGAGTAATTTATAATACTTAAGACCACTTTCATCCTTTTGTCAGGGTGAAAATATTACATGATTGAGAACATTTTGAAAGAGAAGAAAGTTTGTGAGCTCCCTCGTAAATAAACGTAAGGTAAACATGTGATTTTATTTTTATTACTTTCTAGTTATTTAATAACAAAATGTAATGCAACTATTTGGCCTAAGTCATTGACTCAGACACTCCAGGTTACAAGAGAGAGACCAGGTGAAAAACACAGTACTGACAGTATAATCACTGGATTCTTTCCTGAAAGAAAAACATTTGTAGAGTATCTGAGTGTTTCAATTTGTCATGCAAGTTCAAGGACTGTCATCTGTGAGACTCCGTACTTCTGGGTCTCTGGTGTGCATACTGACGAGATGGTTTAAGAGTTCATATAAAACGTGTTTTAATTCTATGAACCCTGGCAGCCTATTGAATTATTTATATGATGTCATTTACTTACTACAATCGAGTTTGACAATTCCAGATTTAGGATCACACATAAACCACCCTTCCTGATACAATATTAACACCCTGGTTTTGCAACACTTCTAAGCAGATGTAATAAATATGCTTCCCATTCGGATTTGCAGAGCAGAAGGAGTTGCTACAGCCCCATGGTATTCCACTTCTGGTTGGTTTACTGAAAAGCATACACACATTTAAAAAAATGAACCATCTCAGTTCATAAAAGCCTGGCAGTGATTGCAACTTGCACCATTTCCTGATCTGCAAGAGCATTTCTTTGTTCTGATTTTTCACATGCCCAGTATTTGTGAAGCTCTGGTTTGTGCTGTGTGGGTTGCAGCTGTTCAGCCACTGCATCCAGGTGATTTGGAAAAAGCTCCAGCCCTGGCCCTTCTTAGGTCAAATTAACAAAACTCACACTATCTCAGTAATTTCTTTGGTGAGGACAGTGTGCTGAAAATGATATTCCTCTGACACACAGCAGGGGAGGAAAAGGCCAGTGGAAGGAGTCTAGCCCTGACTTTAAACTCTGATTGCAGTCTCAAACATAGCATGCACCTGGGAAAAAGAACTCTCATCATCCATCTGGTTTAATGCTCAGTCTAATGTAGAATTGAAAAGAATGTGTTAACAGAATGCCAAGCTCACTGCTGCCTTGGAAAAAAAAGTTATCTGCTGCTCCTGTGCTAAAAATGGTTTCACTGTTATGGGTGAAGCAGCTCAGTATTTCCAGCACTGCTGCAGGTTTAAAAAAACCTCAGACATTCTTCTTCTAGGAGGGCTTAGCTGGTAGCAGCAAACATATAGGCCATTTGTAAATCTGGGCTCCAATTCAAATACAGCAAACACAGACATACTAAATTTAAATATATTTTTAAAGTGCAGTTCTGAAGTGCTTTTACTCTCATATAACAGTAGGAATAAGGAAGGCCATTCCCCCAGCCTTGGCTTTAAATGACTCTGTTAAATGCAAGCACAAAATCATCACCACCGTCATCAAATTGTCTGGGTTAGAAGGAACGCCAAAGCTCACCCCGTTCCATCTCCTGCCCTGGGCAGGAACAACTTCCTTCATCCCAGGTTGCTCCAAACCCCGTCCAACCTGGCCTAGGACACTTCCAGGGATGGGGCAGCCACAGCTTCTCTGGGCAACCTGTGCCAGGGCCTCCCCACCCTCCCAAGGAGGGATTTCTTCTCAATATCTAATCTAAACCTCCTGTCTTTCAGTTTAAAGCCATTCCCCCTTGTCCTGTCACTGCATCCCCTTGAAGTCCCTCTCCAGCTCCCTTGCAGGCACCTGCTGCCTTATCAGTTCTCTTGGACCTAAAGATCAACATCATCTAAGAAAGTATTTCAGAATTTCTGTACAGACAGGAACAACAACCACTAAAAATCCTAAATTAATTTTGCAGGGAGAACACATGGTTCATAAACATTTCAGCTTAAAAGCTACATCACGTGTAGTCACATATGTTGGGTAATAATTAGAACCCAATTAAGCAGGGCACCAAAGGAATCTCTGTAATTTTATTTATGATATTAACTTGGGAGAATTTTTTTTCCCCCAGCTGTGTAAGAGACATTAAGGCTATTTATCATCCTGGTAGCAATATGATAGTTTTCTACAGGGACATATGGAACTAAACTGAGCTCATATTTTCTAGGTATGACTTTTAAAAACAAGTCTATTCAGATTTGTTTTCATTTCTATCAAAATTTTTCAGTCATCAAATCCATCACTGCTTTCCTGAATGAGCTAAAAATCTAAATTCACACAGAGTGGGAAGCTCTATTTAATTCACAAGCAGCACAGGCATGTAACAATACCAAGATCCAAAAAGAGCGTAAGTACAAGAATGTTTCCCTAACCACAGGCACGAGTTTGAGTCCTGAATTCCTACTAGATTTTCTTTCTTATTTCATTGTCTTTTTTTGAAATTAGCTCTTTCATTTGTCTTTTCTGTTCCAAAAAGATGGAATTTGACATTGAGTTCTTTTGAAGACACTGCTCTGGTCTCAGGTTTAGAACATCGAGCTCAGTGTATTTACTGGAGTGACACAAATAAGACTTAAAACATGCACGAAGATTATACTTTCAAACCCAAACATTAGAAGGGATCTACAACAGAACTGTTCTAAATCAACTGAAATACTTTCTCAGCAACAGAGGTTTGGCTTAAAGAACAGAAATTATTCAAGTTCAATTTGGAAATGGTGACTAGAGGATGATAAGCAGGAGTTTTGGTGAATCAGAAACTGGCCTTATGTATTATCACTGCCCTTAATATATATTTCAACTACTCTTCTCTTCTTTAGCTTCTCTGTTACTATCTCAAAATCAAGAATCCATTTTTGACAGAACATACCTTTAAAATCTTAGAATTCAACTAAAACTCTTAGAACTCAAATCAGTTCAGATCTGCAGGTGACAGTGACAGGTCAGTGCGGTGATACCCACATCAGCACTAGTTCTCCTGCTTAGCTGATGTGAAGAAAAGCTTTGCCCCATTTTCTAACACTACAGAGGTTGAAAGAGCAGCACTGTTTCACATTTAAGTGTGTAGCACATGACAACCAGTCCAAAGTAGTTAAGTTCGCACTTCAAAAACTCCCTCACAGAGCTCTCACTGCATTTCTTAAGTTCTACTTACTGTTCTTCCAGTAGCTTGCAGCTTAAAGAAAAATCCTTCTTAGGTCTGAAGGCTGCAGCCTGATTGCTTCATTCCTGGAGCAGATGCACCAAGATGTTACCTTCCAAGCATCCATATTTAAGAGAACACTGAAGTTTCTACGAGATTTAAATGCACAGTTTTGTTAAGAGACATGCCATGCACATGACACTGAACAAAATAATGTTATTATATTGCATTACTTTCTATGATGATTTAATCCTTTGATGGCCATCCATTTTTATTTAATATGCCAATGGTTGCACTGTAAACAAGTAGAATGAAGCTGAAAGACATGTCAAAGGAAAGGAAACATTATAAACAAGGAATGAATGTGGATGTGCCTTTGGGGACAGAGATCTCTGTGGCACTACTTACAGTTGGGAAGGGAGTGCTGAACTAAAGACAGAAACATAAATAAAATTGTGCTTTTCAGCATCTTCATCAGATGCCTGAGTACATGGGTCTTTAGCATAAACATTTCTAAAGGTTAGAGTTATTTGGAACAAACAGAGAAGGCATAGGAAAAGCTGATACTTTTTTGCATCTCACAGACTTGCAAAACACACTGCTGATTTTAGGAACTGAAGTATATACATACATTTCTTCCAAATGACTATTTTTAAGTCAAACCTTTTCAGGACATGATATAAGTCTCTGAAACCAGAGGTTTATAATGAAAACACCATCAGGCTCTTAACTAAAGCAGTGTGATTGGTGCAGCTACAAGGAAAAAAATTTATCTACTCTATATCTTTCTCAGCATGAAACAGCCATCTCTCAGCAAATCCATGTAGAAAGGGTCGTAAAAATAAATTCTGTGAAAAAGAATCCAAAGGGTGGAGCAAAGAATAGGATAAGATGAATTCCTGTAGGAAAGATCATAGTTTTTGTAGGCAAGATCAAAGGGATGAAGGGCTTACCTCTATCTGTGCAGTAGATGTATTGCCTGTGCTTCCTGCTCTTGGATCCAACAGCAGCACCACAGTGAGCAGCTTTGTTCTGCATCACCTGAGAATGAATCAAAAGCAAAGATGCTTTGAAGGAGCTGTGCAAGTTAAAAGGTGCTGTACAGGTTACACAAAGCAATGGCACAAGGGGCATGTGAAGGGCTGGGCCCTGGCTTTCCCTGCCTTCCCCCCCAAGTCTCTCCAGAGGAAAGGCTCAGTGAGGCCTCCCTGCTGTATGTTTATAGAGGTGCAGGTGAAAAGGGAAGGATGAGATCCCTGCTCTGATGTGGAGGACACAATCACATCCTATGGCAGCTTGAATGTTCTGAAGAACAGCCCAGTGCCCTCATCCTGCCATCCACATCCCACAAGCACAGCCGTGTCTCAGATGGGCCTGCTGGTTCATTGCCATCACTGGTGCCCAGGAGCTCCCTCAGCGGAGTTTTCAGTGCCAAACATCAAAACTCTACTGCAAATCCTTTACTGCTTCCAACAGTAACATACTAATGGTCTACTATAAAGTCTGTGGCCCTTTCTCCAGGCTCTGGGTAGCTTGTTTCTTTATTAAAGAAGCTGTGAGAGCTGTTTGCAGATGGACACAAGGTAAAGCAGGCACCCTGTCCTGTTTGCTTCCTCTCCTCTGTGCTGGTATTTGTTTCAGAAGCATTGTTCAGCTCACCACCAGATTTTGCAATCTAGCCCTGAGACAGCTAAAAAGGTCAATTAGAAGAACACATCCTACAATCAAATTCCATTCCACAAAATCACTCATCACAAACAGATGAAAGAGGATAATCATTATTATAAATTGTGCATTCTGCTAGGCTTGAGGCTTTGCCAAAAGATTTGTGTAGGAGGAGCTGCAGAGGTACCAGAAGGCAACGTGGTGCTTGGAGCACAAATTCCTTCTCGCCCTTCCTGTTTGGTGGACAAGTGCTTGTTTGCCATGGCAGGCCGCTCAAAAACCCTGTGAGAGGAAATCTCTGCTCTGCTGGAGCACACAGTCCTGCAGCAACCACCTCCAACTGCTGAGATTATCCACATCAGCTGAGGCACTGAAATACCAGTTCGAGGACATCTGATCTTTCAGCAGTTTTGAGACAGGATGTTCATTCAAGCAGTGTAACCACCTACTTGTAGCTTCCACTTTGGACATTTTTAAGTGCTTTTAAGGCCCAGCATTCACAACTCTTCCAAAGACTTGTGGGGTGGAAAACTAAAAATCAAAACTGGCAATCCTTCAGACTTTCGTACCTGGTACTTCCTGATAACTGAGTTCATTTGTATTTGTATTCATAAAATAAAACAACATGAGAAGGACAGAGTGTAACACAGTTCAAAAAGGCCTGGAGAAAGAAGAAAAGAGTGATCAGAAAGAAATGGAAACCTCAGAGCAGTGTGAGAGTCTGCCCAAGCCAACTGTGAGGGTCAGTACATGGTGTGCGAGCCCAGGACCCCTCCGCTCAGGAGAGCAGCTCTTGGTAAGTCAGAGCTTCAACAAAGACAGGCAATGGTTTTTTTCTAGACTGACACTTCTGCACCCAAGCAGAGTAAACACACAGCACAGATGCACACCTTGAAGGGATGTAACGAAGCAGCCCAAGCCACACCGCTGTCATTGCTGCAGGAAAGGTGAGGAATCAGGCCCCAAGGGAAGCCCTGTCCTGTGAAGTGACCTTTGTGAAAATAGATCTGGCCTCTGGCAGATCCGTGGGGAAAGATCTCTGGTAGATCCAAAATCATCAGACAGGAGACAGAATAGATTCTCTACATTAAAAATGGTCTCAAAGTTACACTGGCATTCATTTAATTATGGTGTGGCTATTTGGGTTTTTTTAAAGAAAAAAATGATGGTCTGTATTTCTTCCTGAGATAAATTGTATGTGATATGAATTTCATCAATTAAGTTAATTAAAAGTTCATATAATCAGTGAATAAGGTACTTCTGGCTGCATTTGCACTTTATAAATAGTTAGCAATTTGCTAAACCATGAAAACTGCTTTTTTACATTTCCTTACCTTTTTATTCACCAAGAAATCAGTTATGTATTGAAATTACAAAAATAATGGTACAGTTAAAAGAGGATTTATTACACTGCCCTACAAAGTGTGTCAAAGAAGATTTCAGAAGCCACTAACCCAAATAGAAACCAATCCTGCACATATCTGAATACATTCTTCCATCTTACCAGCTCCAATCCAAGCCAACAGATGAGCTTCCATTAAAGAGAAACATGTGGACAAGTGCTCCTGGGAATGGAGCAGAAGTTTCCAAGGCAAAAACCCCCTTTAATCCACAGCTGGAATGTATACAATTTATCCTTACTCCAGGACAAACCTAAGTCCAACTAATGCTTGGACTTCATGATCTTAGAGGTCTTTCCCAACCTAAATGATTCTATGATTCCACCTTTGTAAATACTGTCACCGTCCTGAACCTCAGCTGAAGGAAGACAGCAACCCTTGCTTACATATCTATTTCTATTCATTATTGTCTGCAGTTACTTCTCCATCTTCCTGTAGATCAGCCAGTTATTCCTCTTTTTCACAGACTCATAAAGATTTCTGTAGTTTGAAGGACTGAGGGTCTATTTGACAGCTAGTCAGTTTAGCTGATGTTATTAGACTATGCAGAAAAAACATAAATACTGAGAATTTTTCTTGGCACAGCCAGAGTTTACTGTGATTGTGATTCATCATGTACAGTTTGGAGGAAAATAAAGGATAATGTTCATTCAGACAATACCAAGAGTTAACGACTGAAGCTGCTGAATTACTAGCAGGAACTGAATCAGAGTCAGCAGGAACGATTTTTCTTTCCAAAGACTTCCTCACAGTGCAGTTGAATAGCCATTCAGGTGTGAATTTTATAGTCTGTGGCTATTAACTTGCTCTCCTCCATACATACACACATCAAGGAGCAGAAGAGAAAGAAATATTGCTGCAGAAAACGTCAGGGGTAAAAAGAAATGACAGCACGTTTAAAGAGCAGGTGGGTGAAGGAATGCATGTGTGTACAAACAAGGGGGAGGGAAGGAGGTGTAATCAGTTAAGTGTTAAGTTCATCACTGCAAAGCTACAGGGTTTTGTTTGTTTCTTTGTTTTCCTACAGAAGGGTGACTTAGTACCAAATACCTGAGTAAGAGTGTTCAAGTGCACTGCTGCTTTGTGAGGGGGCTCCTGTTTACTGAGAAGGAATGACACGAGTCTTTAGCTTTGCACAACACTTGTAGTACTACATTTTTTTCACCTTATTGGTATAGGGTTCCAGTTTCTGATGGAGGTAGCTGCATCCATCTCTCTCTCTCTCCCTCTAGATAATGGTATTTTTTCATAGACCAACTCCCAACATAGCTGCACAGCCCTCAAGAAGCAAAACACTTCACAAAGGGGGCTTGATCTCTAGCACTTACGAGGAAATAAAACATAACATCAAACAGAGTAATAAATATATTGACACAGTATGGAAAAACATCATTGCCCTTTATTGCCTACAACATCAATACAGGCACAAACTAGGAGTTCTCTTTCAGCTACAACAAGAGACCTCACGTGTGAGGCTGGATGATGTCTAACTCCTGCTCCCTTTCAAGTACAACCACCTGCTTGCAGCTCCCTCGCTTGATCCTCACAGCTCCACCAACCCCCCTCCGTGTGTACAAGCACCGTGGAGCTCTGCTGAGCTCGCTCTCTCTGCATGCAGACAGTTCTGGCACGCTCATCTTTTGCAAGCGTAATTTGAGACGTCCTTCTTAGTGCTTTGGGCACTCAGCAGTCGGATCCCAGAGCAAGGACAGAAAGGGAGCCTACCCCTGTCTGCCACCTGCAACAGCAGTGAGTCCCCTGATGGTCCAGGGGAGTGTTTGTCTTGGGCTTCTAACACTTCACTCCCTTCCTCCTACTGTTGTTAAAATAAGCACTCAGTGCAGCCCAATAGTTTTGAGTGAGTGAGGGGAATGAGTTCCTCACAGAAGGCAATTTCAAACACATTTAGATGTGTTTAAATAAAAATTATTGACAGCAGAGTAAAATAAATGCAAAGCACTGGGCAGCAGAATCTCCAGTTCACTGGAGTTATCTTTGAGTAAGTGCTTGCACCCAAATTTCCTAGAGTAGAAAAATCTCCTTCAACAATATTTCCCTACTGCTTCTCCTACCCGCTGTCCCTAAATATCTGTGGCTCTAGAAATTCTCCATCTCTTCAGATGTATCCATTCAGCATCCATACTTTCTCCTCTCTCTTTGTATGCCAGAATATTGAAGCCATTCATGACTTCCCAACAGAAAGTCATGCACACCAGGACACAAGAAAATTCAGTTGAAAGGGCATCATATCCTGCTTTTTGTGCTCCAACGGAAGCTCAGCCATTTCACACCACCCCTAAACAGAGTGCCTAACCTGTCCCCAGTAACACCTGCTGAATTTGAGACCACATGATACATCACTGCTTAAACATTCACCATTAACAACTGCTTTATCTTACAGCTCCTTTAATTTCTTTCCATATCCAATGATCACTGGAAACAATTTATTTTTCTTTTGTTTTTTAAACAACCTTATTCATGTTTCTGTTAGGTTACCCCTTAATTTTTAAACAAGCCAAGTTAATTTATTCTGTTCTCATAGATCCTATTTTCTCATTTAGATTTATAAATGACTCTCATTCACAAATCCTATTAACCCTCTACCAAGCACCTTTAAAAGCAGCCAGTAGTTCAGAAGAACAAAAAATTTGAGAGCTCAGATAAATCCGTTTAGTTCTGAAACACAAGGGTTACACGACAGCAATATGTACATTGTGCACATATTAGAGGACATGGGGGTATCCAGACCCCAAGCTACTAAGCAAAACTTCCCTGTGTTATCTTCCCTCACCTCCAGGAAGAAAAGTGATTATATTTCTATCCCAGACCTCTGCTGCTACCACAGGATTCAGGCCTGCTATCATCATTCACCCCATCACTCTGCATCCCAACAGCCTCAGTCTATTTAGTGCTCTGCTCTGGCACTGAAGTAGAAACCCTGCAGATCAGTTTACTTTTCTATTCCCAGTAAATGGGAACCTGGAAATGACCAGCCAATTCTTCTGAGTGCCAAGAAAACAGCTTCACCAGGAAAATTGCTCAATTCACTCTGTCCAACTGAATTTGAAAGCAGGCTGCCCTGCTGCTGCCTGTGTGTTGTCTGGAAGGCTACGCTGTCTGCACCCTGTGGTTTGTGTGGCACTTGGCCTTCCCTGCCTTTTCTTATTTCTGCTCCTTCTGAGTCCATTGAAATGTGCTAAGAGAGCAGATGCCTTTGTGTAGCCACTGCTGTCACAACCACAGAGCATCTCACGAGAAAGGTGAGCAGTTTTGTCTGTGTCTTAACCCTGCACTTCAGTTGGAAAAACCACGATCCTGCTATACACCTACACTTGGCCCTACATAAAACCTTGCCCTAAAATATGCTGAAAATTGAGTCCCTGGATGAACAAGAAGTGTCTGCCAGGAAATATTTAATTTATAAATTAGATGGTTAACAGTAAGAAATCCATTGAAAAAACAATGTAAAAAATATTCTTCTCTGGTCAGAGCAACACAAATGTAATAAAAGTCTACAGTTATCCCAGCTTACCTATGATAAAAAATTAGTCTCACCATCCAACAAGATGTAGTAGATGTAACTGTTGTCGTTTCTATAGTGTTGACTGAGGTTACTGTTGACTCTTAGCTGAGCTTCTGTCATATCCAACAGGTAAAGTCTTTGGGAACTTGCCTTTTCCTGAACTCAGGGAGAACAGTTCTTGCCTCAAGCAAGCAGTCACACCTCTGCTCTTGCTCTGCTGCTTCTAAAAACAGTTGTTGTCCTGCCATCACTTTTGGAGAGAACACTGCAAGTATTACACCCAGCACCAGTACCTGAGCTCTGACACGACTGCTGCTCCAACACAGCTCAGGGAACTTGCCCTGCAGGGGCCATCAGTGACTCCAGAGGGAAGAGCACTGAGGGGCAAAGGTGCTGTGGAAAAGGAAAGGTCCAGAGAGAGCAATCCAGGGCTGCACAGTGTGAATGGAGCTGTCAGAGCTGTTGTGCTGTGCAGGATTCATTGTGGACTTTAAATTTTAACTAACATGGATAAAAGAGACAAATTTTTAGAAATTTTTCAGGAAAAACATGTCCATAGCCTTTTCAGACACTTATTATATGTGGCTACTGAAGACCTCAAGAGAGAGGATTGCACAGCATCTGCAGCATTAAAACATGAAATGAATAACATAACATCTGTCAAATGTACACCAGAGAGATTTATGGAAATGGAATACTTAAAATCCAGGTATTTGGAGCAAAAGCAAACCTGTTTGGAACAGAGGAATATTTCATTAAAGTCCACAGAATTAGCTATTTTGGATAACCTACAAACAACATCAGTATCCAGCAAGGACTCCCTGTGAATCCAGAAGATGTTGGGCAAGTTTTGCACTTCAGAAAGGTCACTGTGACATTTAATGCTACACATACATGGCAGTCAGGAAAATTCACTGTATCAAAATTGAGAAGGAATCCAAGATCTAGAAGAACTCAGCATACAGCTCCTGAAGTCTCCAGAGTACATAACTGCATAATTTCCACAGGAAATAAAACTTCTACAAGCAAAGAAAGACTGAAGAAGAAAACTCTCTTCTCACAATACTGGCATCCATCTCCTCATTTTGCAATGTCTGAAACAGCCACTACTAAGCCTTCTTCAGTATTTAATGTATGATGCCCACATCCAGTCCAGCTGCTTTAGAAAATGCCAGTGCACCTTTGGCATGGCCTTGGGGGAAGACAGACCCAAATCTGTATTCAAAGACCCCACTCTAAGCCATAAATGTGTCAGGGTTATACTCAGATGGGAGAGTTCACAGCAGCTGTGCCAGCCAGCCAGGAAAGAACAGACCCTCAAGGTGGTCTAAAGGCATCGAAGGCAGAGAACAAGCTCATATTAAGATATCACCGTTTTGTATCATTCTATTTTCCTCATTCCTGCTGGGTGAAAGGTCCACGTGTGCCTTTTAGAAGTCTCTTACATAATCTCACCTATAATTCTCTGGACAGTTCATTACCAGAGTTCTGAGGACACAGCCTGACAGATTGGTACAAAAGAAACTGCACTGAATCCTCCCCAAGCTGGCTATCTTAGCCGTCACTGAAAGCAGAATGGAATTTGAAATCCATTTGCTTTTATAGATGAAAAAACCATCAGCTTATTCCTACATTGCTTTTAATGCTGAAAATAGTCATCTCCTCTAGCTGATGAAAGCAGAGAAATTGGCAATTTCAGGGCCTGGCAGGCATTCTCTGACAAATGCTTGTATCAGAACTCAAGTTAGTGTTGGTATATAATCTATAGGAATGGCCTTCGTGGCAACCATTAATTGGTGTGGTTCATCTGGAAAGGGGACACTTTGCTAAGTGCACTCAAAATGTTCCCTAAAGAATTTAAACATAGGTGCCTAGTAAGCCAAAGCAGCAAAGCAAATCACAGAGGAGAAGGGAATCACAGGAAACTGTTTGGGATAAATAAGGTGGGGCCCTGGAAAGAAGGAGAAAGAACAGCAATGCACAAAGTCTCACCTCTGCTACAGGGGAGGTTTCCTGGGGCTGAACACTCTGGGCGTGCTCTGCCCTGCTATTCATCCCTCAGCTGGGGCCTGCTGGCCAAATCCCGCTTACTGGCCATGAACAGGTCTCTTCTTTGAGCAGAGGGAATAACCCTAAGCCCCCTGCAAAATTTCTGTGCTCACACAAAGGGATTTTTATGCCTCTCACGCTCTTGTGAGCAGTGACAGAATCCCCCTTGTGTTTTAAGGCAGGCCTTGCCCAGTGCACTGGGGCAGGACAGCACAGAGCTCTGTGCCTGCTCTGCAGTTACTGATAGAACACCTCCCCCAGCTGCTGGAGTGTCAGCTTCCTGCCTCTGGGCAATGCTGGGATATTCATCTTCTGGGGGAAGTGTTTTAAGAGCTGACAAAAAGTGATGTGTAAGAGCTGGATTTCTCCAACATTTGGGTACAATTAAGAACTAAAACTGGTGAAAAGCAGAACCACACAGCACTCTGCCCATCAAGAGGCTCTCTCCAGCTACACTCCTCACAATATAAAAGAGTGAAAAAACTAAAACCAAACAGAAATCCCAACCAAACCCACCTCCCATGAGCATCAGAGCAGAGGTAACCCCTGACTCTACAGATGATTTCCTCAAGTAAGACAAACCCATAGGTTAGTAAATTCTAATGCCACATAAAATAACCAAACCAGATTTTCCATTCTGGTGTGTTGTTCATTAGTGTGCAATCCTCTTGAGGAGCATGATTGATTTTTGCAAGTGTACATAACACCATCTTCCTTGAGAAGCTATTGGAGGCACAGTTACTCAGCAGGATCAATTCCTGAAAGCACACCTATTATTATAACAGCTCCTCATGCCTGGCTACTAATGGGATGGATGCTCTCCTGGGAAAGCATGTTGAATAATTATCTTACAAAAGACAATGCAATGGAAATGTCATTTCACTCTCCCCTGCCCTCAGACAGCAACAGGGAATAAGAATTTTCTAAAATGATCTCAAAGTCCGCCATTCTTGAATCTCCATCCATGTTCCAATTCCATGTATACTTTTTTTCTTTTTTGTTTTTTTAAGATGGCTGGAAAAAAGATTTTTAAGAAAACATGACAGACAGTGAAACTGTCTCTATTGCAAACAGCAGTGCAACATTTTCTCATTATTTCAATTTGTAGCTTGTTAGGTTGTCACTGTCTTTCAGGATGCATTCCAATATAATGTTCTTAATCTCCCCAAACTGGGTAATTCTCCCCAGGAAGCAGAGAACTCTTACAATCCGCTGCCCTGAGCAAATAAGAAATAAAAGGGGTGATGGTAGGGAACAGTTGAGCTCTGTTCTCTTGCATAATTTTCTCTGCTGAAGTACCTCTTGAAAAACAGCCCAGCTGCCTAAATACTTGGAAATACAACGTATTAGAAAAATAGAACAATTTCATAAAGATATTAACAAATAATAGAACAATCAAAACTTGGTAGTTGGATCAGCAAAGAACAACGACCTAGAGAAGCTATGGCTGTGTGATCTGTCACATTGTCACTCAAAGCAAGCACCTCAGAACCCCTGACTTCTGACAGCTCTGCCACAGCAAGAGGCAGAGAAGGTGTAACAAATGAGCAAAGTCATCTTCCTGTACCACCCCCCAACCACTGAGATGAACAAAAAAGCAAACAGTCAATTGTGGGTCTAAAAAGAGACAATTAGAGGAATTCCACCTCTGGTTAAAAAAGTAGAAAAATAACCCCAAAACCATTGTCACCAACAGTTTCCCAGTGAATAATGTCTCTGGGGTATTAGCTCAGCAGCTTTTCCTGGAGATAAGTTTCTTCATCTCCCTAAATATCCTGATTCAACTCTTTGTTCGCAAGACTATCAGCTGCAATAGTCAGTGCTGTGAGTGACCCACACTGTGCCAAAGATCCAAGTGTGGTGCACTGCAATTCCCAAGTGCTGCTCAGTGCTGTGTGACCCGCTGGGATGTGCTGGCAGTCTGTTAGTGCAGCGCACGCTCTGTCCCAGCAGAAATGAGAAACCTTCACACTGCCACTCCTGAGATGGTCACTGGCACGAGCCTTCCAGTGAGCAGCAAAGAGCTTGTTCTCCCATAGAACAGGGAAGGAATGGAAGGAAAGACTCCTTTCCTCCTTTTCCCCCTGGAAAGGGTTCCCTACCTGCTGACAAGAATGCTGCTTCCAGTAACAGTTCATCATCACTGTGAAACGTGACAATTGTGCATCACGTTGGCACAAGCTGACTCACACGTGCTGAGCCAACGTGACACACGGTGTGGTGGCACCGGGGCTTTGCATCATCCCCTCACTGAGGAGTTTCAGAGAGAATGGGAGGCACCTCCACAAGGTTATGACCCAAGTCTCCTCTTTAGAGGTTTAAGTAATTAACATCTGAAGCAGTAGGAAAGGGTTTTCTGACATCCATTCCCCTTCTAGACACCTCCATGTGACAATATTCAATGCTGAAGTGCTTCTTGAAACCCTAGAAAACAAAAAAGGCCTTTGTAATTTGAGGGAGATCTGGCTTTTTTCCCATGGCAAGAATGAAGGATCATCTTTTAGTTTTGAAGGTATTGACCCACAGGCATATCAATATCTCCTCAAGAGTACCAAGACTGTATTGAGTAAATAATTTCTGCATCAGACTGAAAACAGGCTCTGAAATTCAGAACACATTACTCCCAAATGTAACAGAGCTCAGATGCATCTTGCTTCTCCCAATTAAACCTTACCAAAATCTAGACAGAGCTGAAAACTGAGACAGTTGGAATTACTGCTATTTTTGCCCCAATTATTTAAAATAGGCATTACCTCATAGTAGGAACCAGTAAGAAGTTTTACTGTACGGCATTTCCCGTCCAACTGTTCTTTTATAACGCAATGGCAGACAGTTTTTAATGTTAATGTGGTGACAGCCCTCCCCTGCACAGATAGAAGGAGGGACAGAGGAAAGGAGAAGGAAGAAGGGGATAAAAAGTACTTTATAACAGTTTGATATAAGATCATAAGTACTAAGCAAGTGACACTCAAACTTCAGGAGTTGGGCAGTACTGCAATGACAGTCTAGGAAACATGAGTAGTCCAACTGCTCATTTTAAAAAAAGTAGTATGGGTGGATCTGTGGAATTTAGTATTCAGTCTTATAACCAGAAGTCCTGTACAGGCATGAGAACTCGAGGAAACTGGATCATATCTCCACAAAAAAGACACTTCAATGCTACATTATGCAAAGCTGTCCTAAGATGATGAAAAAGTCTTTCATATTTTTGAGACAATGCAGAAGTCCCCTGTGATTAATATGAAGAACTGACACTGTTTTCATACTGCCCTGCACACTGAATGTTTTTTTTGGAAGGTTTAGGGACTTTGGGGCTGCGTTGGTAGAATGTGGATCTAAGCTTCTAAAAATCTCCCCTTGCACTTGTACAGCAGAATTACCTGAAAGCAGCGGATGTTTGCTGGGACCTTGTGCACTCCAGCACAGCTCTCACCACCATCAGCGCCAGAGACACACCACGTTGTACAGCCAGACCGAGTGCACAAAGGTGACAAATGAGCAGTGCTGAAACCCCCTCTTGCTCTGCCATGACCCCCCTCCTGCAGCACAGCACTGTCCATACCCACAGCGGGATCCGCTCAACTCGTGTCGGGTGAAATGTCGGGCAGTTCTTTTGTGAAAGGTACACACGAATTCCTGGTTGCCTGAGCACTAATGACGCATCTTTCAGATCTGGATTCTTAACCAGAGGGCTGGCTGCAGAACTGGTGTTTTGACATATGGGGTTATTTCTCATTACCTTACTCTGATTTGGTTGGCAATAAATGAAATTCATTTCCCCAAGGCAGCCCAGTTTTCCCTGTGACAGTAATCGGTGAGTGATCTCTCCCTGCCCTTGTCCTGATCCATGAGCCTTTCGTTCCATTTTCTGTCCCCTGTCCAGCTGAGGGGAGCCATAGAGCAGCTTTGGTGGGCACCTGTTGTTCAGCCAGGGTCAGCCCACCAGGTGGTCTCACCAGTCCTTTCCAACAAGAAATGCAGGAGGGGAGGACAGCACTGTAGCTCAAGAGAGAAATCAGTGCATCCAAATTACAGCAGTCCTATCCTGACTGACACAAAAATGTATGACTCAAATGCACTTGATCCAGAAGACAGCTCCTCATCATTTCTAAATCCTAGCTAATGAATAACTAATGGAATCTGAATCCTGTTGTGGTATCTCATAATGTATTGTTTGTGTTGTCTGAAATATGGTGAATAGAATTATTTGACTGTTTCTTCTCTGAGTCTCTCACAAAAATGATGTTTCTCAAGAGGCTCTTTCAAAAGTCACATTTCCAATAATTCACAAAAGAAGGTGAAGCTACAATCTTTTTCCCTCAGATGGATTTCAGTGCTACTCCATCACATATGAGTGCAAAGCATGTATAAACAAATTCTGTCCGTGCTGATCCCCCTCCCTCACCTCACAACAATCAGGAGAAAGCAGAGAAACAGTTAAATTTACATTCTGTAGCAGCTTCATCTCTCTGTCCTTCACAGGAAACCACTTGGCATTGTCCTGAGTCAGAAGGTGGGAAGGACAAATGTGCAATGGGATGGCAGACAAACAACAAGAAACAACTAATGAAAACTGAGGAAAAAGATTTTTCATATGAAATGTCCCCTGCTGCAATATGGCTCCCTGGCCTCAGCACCCCTCTGAGCACAGCCATGAAACCGGGAGATGGCAGCACAGGGCCCACCCAAAAGCTTTTGTCCATGTGAGGACGGCAATCCCTGCTTTCAAGCTGCTGCTAAGCACCACAGCCCTTTTTGCCAGACACTAATTGCCTGCCGTTCCTCCAAGCAACATGTTGTTTACAAGCATCCTCAACAACTGGGTGATTGCTTGATTTCACATATTCCTCCTGTTAACTTCCATCCTTGGGACAAAAGAACTGTCCATGGCACCTACAAACATCCCGGGATTACCCTGGAATTGCTGAACTGTATTTCAGTGCCTTGGAAAACCCTTACTAATGAGCAACTTGGCTATTTTCTCCCCCTCAAGAAGTGCATAAACATGATGCAATAAGACAGAGTGGCAGCCAGGTTTCAGTGGTGACTGACACAAACCCAATTCTCCCATCAGCTACAACCTCTGACTGCAGCTGCAGAGTAAACAGGGCTGACTGGCACTGCTGAAAGGTTTTAATCTGTGACACAGATGATCCACATTCATTATTATACATGCAAAATCGTAATATAAATGTTCAAATAGCTGAAACACAAGGAAATAAATACAAATGTGGCCATAACAAAGGCACAACATCTATTTCTGTTTATTTGGATTCGGCAAATTTCTGTAAGGCAGAATGATTTTAGAATCATAGGGACATACTGATTTTGCAGGATGTTTACACAATTGTCCCCTGCAGGCTGTCCTGCCGATCTCTGCAATTAGTAACAAGCCACTATTGCTAAATTTAGGAGCAGGAACTCATATTTCTGTGACATATTTTGTCAATAACCCAGAGAAAAGATGTATTTATAGCTGTGTATTTCAGGCAAGTTCATAAATTAAAACAAAACTGACAAAAAAGACTAACACTTTATCAATCGAGAACACTGTCAGTTTTGAGCAGGGAACACAGAGACAGGTACAAAGAAAACCATCTTTATTTAGATATCTCGTAGCCACACTGTGTTTCAATCGCAAGAAAAGCAGAATCTAAGCATTTGTTCTTAAAACATTTTTTGATGTTAAATTCAGGTCCTAATCCGCAAGTTTTCCAACTTAATGCAGGTTGGAGACTTCCCAAAGACAAGGACTTACTGTAAGTGAAGGACTGACAGTGCTGAGCACAGGCATTGCTTTGCTATTCCTGTGCAGAAGCTCCCCTGGAAAAGGGCATGACTTGTTCTCACTCTGACCAGAGAGCAAAATCTGATACAGAACAGTGCCCTGCATTTGAAGCTTGGAGGAGAATACATTTTGACTTATTCAGCCAAATTGTGTGAAAGGGAATTTGGGAAAAAAAGAGCTGCTGTGTGAACATCTACCTACAATCACTAGCATTTAAAGACGAAGATTTCAGGAACTACACAAACCATAAATTGCCCGAAGTTCAAATAATCTGCTTCTGAAGTCTAGCTATGCATTGTAACAGTTTGTCCATAAGCAGCATTTGTATTCAAGATTTTTTTCTTCTTCAGAAAATGACATATTGACACAGGCTGCATTCCAGTTCTGATTGTATCTAATCTGAGAGTATATTTGAAAAAATTCTGGGTTGTGCTTCTGAAACTTCTATTACTTCTGGTAATAAATCTCATTGTCCTTGTCTTTACTACAACATCCACACATGACAAATGAACACAGATTGTTCAGAGAGATTCGTCAGTCCTGAGCTTTCCCATCTGCTCACCTCTCAGTCCCTAATTTGCTGCGCAGGTTGTAAAGAGCTGTTCTGGTTGGTTGGGGATGGATAAAGGAGAGAGAGTTGAGAAGCAGCAGCTCTAAACCAGACAGCAGTGACATGGTTCCTCAGATGGCGTCAGCACCACCACAGGCCTCTTCCCTCTCCACAGGAGAGGAGAGGTGCTGCCCTAGCACAACTGTCACCTCTCCAGGAGTAATGGCAACCTCAGGAATGCTGCAGCCTCTAGTCTGGGAACTGTTGTCCTTAAGTACATGAGACAAGAGATGTGCTTGGCACTTGCTGCTGGCAAAGAGGTTCAGGGACCCAAGATCACTCAGTCACATTCCATGGCCATCTCTATCCAACCATTAAGGACAACTCCAAAATATAGCCCCATATGAGCCACTGTGAAGAAAATTACCTCTACCCAAGTCCAACCTGCACAGATTTGCAGGCACCTTACAGTGTCCTATGTCACAGGAATGCAGGCTCTATATTGTTTTTGCCACCCTGCTTTGCACAAACTGAGTCCTCCTTGACTGCAATGGCAGTTGGGTGTCCATTTCTTTCACTGCCTTGTTCTCCTCAGGATACTCTGTTCCATCAGCCTTGGATCGTAGAATCATACTCACGGTCAACAGTGGTGAAATCTGGTGATGATATAAAGCTATCTGGGATATTGCATATAAATGTGGCAAAAGCACATTCCCAGACTGAACAAATATGGAAAAAATATGCAGCAAACACAAAAACAGATACTCAGGGTCTGACTATGGATTTATCAGACCCTGTAAACTTTACCTTTTAGTTGCTAATAGCAAATTTTTACTTCTCTTTCCTTACAGAAAACTCCTTACAGAATGTTTATTTCCCTGCTACACACTCCAGGAACCAGCAGCTGAGGGATTTCTAGAAGCTCTATCTGGAACCTCAGGCTTCTTGTCACTGATGGAAGTTCTCATCCCTGAACCTGTCAGTTATTTTTCTGAATCCACTTGCAGTCTCCTCTATAGCCTCTAGCAACATTCCACAGCTATTACAGTGCAATGTACAACAAAATACCTCCTCCTGCCTTGTTTCAAACATATCATTGCATCAGAGGTGCTTTCTGATTTCTGTACCGTAAGGAACAGTGTGTAAGTTCCCCATTTCCCTTCTCCACAGCACTTGTGACAGTGGAGACTTCTGTCTTAACTTTTTCCCCACACTTCTTCAGCTATCTCTGTCTGTTTACAGCCTCCTCTAAAACACACCCCCATCCCACATTTCTGATGCACTCCTCTGAGCTCTAACTCTACTGTATCCAGATTGCTAGTGCTCACGTTGTAGAAGGAACCAAGCACTGCAGTTCTCCAAACCAGCACCTCAACTCCTCTAATGTCCCAATATCAAACCACTCCTGAGAGCTGAGAGAACAGAACCTGCTCCCAGACTGACCTGCAGAGCAGCACTGACATTTGGGGGCCCAATTCATAACACAAAAGAGAGTGGGGGAAATCTGTTCCCTGCTTAGCTCCAAAGGAGAGAGAGGAAGATCTCCTAGGAGGGTCATACCACCCCACTGCAGAATGGTGTGATGTCAGAGGAGCTGTACTTCACTTCTACAAGCTATCAGCAGCAACTCAAGGCCTATTCAATTATAAAAAATCCAAGGAAGGTAATTTCTTTTCCTCAGCATTTCTAAGATCAAGGTTTTACTTGTGAGTGAAGAGGCCAGAGACTCCAGAAGGCACCACTGCTCTTAAACACATAAGCTTGGGCTGTATCTGTTTTCCAAGACTAGGAAGTGCTTATTAGACGAGATTGGATAAGGTTATTTTAGCAAACTGGTGAAGATTAACTCACCTGAAGGCACTAGTCACTATTCAGATGACAGACAGTGGGAAGAGTTGAGCTGCTGACCTCCACCAAAATGAAGGAGGATCACTTCCTCTCGTTAGAATAACCGTGTCCTTGGAAATCCTGGATCTGCAGGACCAGGGCTGGGTTCTGGTTATTACCTAGGAGAAGGAAGAAATATGTTATTTAGTGACAACTTTCTCTCTAAGCTGAGCACGAGTTGTCAGCAGCTCTGTGTAAATTACTGTGCAGTTCCTTTAACAGACTGAAAAGCCTGTGCAGTTTCCTGTAAGGGAGGTTTGTAGGAGTAGTTCAGAAATGGAGTCTCTGCATTCAAGCAAACCCCTCAGTGTCTCTGTCTCTGATCTCCCAGGATCAGGCAGAGGTTACTGGAACACAGGCCTCTTACAGAGGAATGGGAGAAGATTTCTCCCAGCTCCATGATTCTGCAACACATGGAAATCACAGGCAGCTAGAATGAGGAGTGAACTCACTGCATGACTGAATGACAGGTTCTGGCACTGTACTTAAAGAGTATTGTTTGGGTGGGAATATTCTTCTTGAATAGTCAGTGTCTGATTCATTGCAAGTGTAAAAAAAAATTAAACACCAATAATATTCAACCCAGTCTAGTCTGCAAGAAAAACTCTTGTTATTTGCAGTGTGACTGAAAAGCCAGAATTTTTACTGCATCAGTGATTCCTGTGAGTTACGCAAAAACATAGAAATACAAAATTAAGTAGGCAGTGCAGAAGTACTGAAGTGGTAAAGTAGTGCCTTAATAGTAATGTAAAACCATAAAAATGATTGTTCACGTTCAATGGTAGAATTTTTAACATCACAATTAATTGCAGAAAAAAAGAAAAAAATCAAAAATTTCACTTGGCATCTTAACTCAGCTTGGGTTGTACCACTGATTTAAACAGAAGGTTGTCATGGGCAGCTACAATTTCATGGAAAACTGACCCAGCATTATTTCTTCAAAGCAAAGGAAATTACCAATGGCATCAGACTCAAGTGTGACAGACATCGTTTCTCCCCCCCCCCAAAATGCTCAGACAGCAACACGAGCTGCATTAAGTTTCAGATGCATCCATAATAAGAACATGGTATATGAACACTGTTTACATAAGTACACTAAAGAGTGCATGAGATTTGCATTAATGAATATAATTTTACAAATACAGTCAAATGTTAATATTTACTAGTGCAAAATGGCTCAACAAAAATTAGGTGCATCTGCAGAGCAGCTACTTCACTGAAGGATAAATAGTCAAATTAAAGGTGAACAGATGCATTGAACTGGACAAGTTAAATTTTATGTTTTTAAAATATTATGGTATAAAATCTAGGTTTGTTATTACAGTCACCTCAGTTTGTGATTCTGGTCTCTTTTATTTGTTTTTGTCTACAAATTTATTTATTTATAGAGCAATAAGAAGCTTTCAGAATATTGGTCTGAATCAAGGAATCCTAAAAGGTTTTAATTAAGGTGATTATAATACCAGCTCAGGCCAAGACACTCTCGTTAAATGCCAGGACAGAAATAGCTTTATTGTCTAAACAAGTTTTTCTGAAAACATTAGCTCTGACCTCTCCTGAAGTCACCCAACTTCACTATAATAAAAATCAGTACTATTATCTTTATCTTTCCCATTTTGCATAGGGAGAAATTTTAAAGCAGTACAGGCAGCAATTCCAATTTTCTCTGCAGTGCAATGTCTCACACACCATGAGGTCATCTGCTACGTTTTTGGCACAAATATTTGGAAAAGGCTGTTACAGCATAGGAGAGACCAGTTGCTGCATTTACACCAGTGGATAACAACAGCTCTAAAGAATTCTTTGAATATACACTGAGGGAAATACTATGTATGTGAATTATCGTGCACTTACATATATAGATATAAACCGATGAAAATCTATGTGTGCCTGCAATAGTACCAAAAAATATAAGAAGTGTGGCTTGTATGAACAAGGTATGTGCCTTGCAGAGTTGACATTCAGGCCATCCTTGCCATGCACGATGTGGAGAGATGCCTCTCACACCATCCTGATCCCTAGATGGTGCTATTTGCTGCAGTAAGCACAGCTCCTTCCCAGGACACCCAGCACTTTGGGACAACAGTATTTCTTGGTTCAAAGTCACAGAAGCTGAAGGCAGATGTGAATAATGCTGTTCCCTGTTGTATATGTTTGCCCTGAGCTTGAGGCCCACCTCGCTCCCTGTAGGCTGTAAGAGGAGTGACTCCAGGGAAGTGGCACCAATGAAAGCAGGGTCTGGCACTGCCAGTCTGCCAGGGCTGGTGAGGATTCTCCCAGGGAAGCTGGATCAGCAAGGCCTCGCGGCAGAGCTCAGCAGTTTGTGCCCAGCAATCCTGGAGCTCAGCTGCTCAGCTGAAACAGGTGCTGTGCTCCACCCAAGGTCTGACCAGCAGCTCTGACATCAGCTTGGGCATCTCACTGATGGGGCATCAAGATCTGCCGCACCTCACAGATAATTCCAGAGGGATTTGGTCACCTGGTACACTGGCAACAATGTCTGGAGTGACTTCAGTCCCAGCACTGGAAGCCCTCTTGAATTAGGGTGCACCTTTCCCATCAGATTTAGCTCAACACAATTTTACAAGTGGTTGAGGAAATGGCATGGAACTGAGGCACAGCAGGAACTGGGTTTCCTTCTGGCTCCTTCAAGACTTCAGAAGTGTTTTTGAGTAACCCATAAAATCTCCCAGGACGGGATGCAAAGTCCAAATAATTTGGAAGGAGTTCCTCTATTAGTTTGAAATAAGTTTTATAGAAGACAATTTGGCTTCTGTTCTGTCCCCATAATGTGGGAATGTGCCTATGACTGCATAACAAAGAAATAAAGCACAGTATTTTTAAGTTCTTGGGCATTGTGACAGTCAATAAATAGATATACCTAAATAAAAAATAATATTAAACATTTATTGTACTATTGTACTTTCTTATGATTCTCTGCCTTTATAAAAGGTAGCTCTATCTGGCTAATCACTTAGGCATTTGGCTCTCATAAATGTAGTATCTGAGCGTCTCATTACAAAATCAACATTCCTTAAACTACTTTGTAGGGGATTTTTTTGGGTTTCTTAAACTGATTAGATTGACAGCATGGATTAGGAACTGTCTCAGTACAGACAGCTGCACTGCACATATCTCTTCCAATACACTTCACATCAGACGCTCCGGGCACGATTTTCTGAAATAGAAAACGGCAACTGTGATGATCTGTCGACAAAACTGGAGGTGATGTTGTGATAAACAACTGCCCTCTGCAGCCTGACTGCCAAGCTGGCAGTCTTAGTTTGAACTACAATCACACAGAATCTCTTTAACACACTGAATTTTATAAAAAGGTTTCACAGCCCCCTGCTCTGGCCTTCACTTAGGCAGGTAGTGTGTCTTCACATATTGGTGTTTCCTAAAAATCTACCCTGACATTTTGAAAACCTCCTGAAGGTTCGTCATTGAAGATGAGAACCCCCACACTGCTTAAGCGTGTTTGAAAACTTCTGCTTCAGCTATAAATTTGTCATGAAATACAAAACTCTCGGTGAGATCTGCTTCGAAGTTTCTAAAGTAAAGGGTGCCAAATGTTAAGTGCATAAAAATGCCAACGAACTGAATGAGATGAGAAAGAGAAGGATTAGCTTTGCAAGGTAGCAGGAGGGAGTCCTTCAGGGGAATAAAGCAGATTTAGTGGGGAGTAAACTTCAGAGGGAAGACACAGATGATCATCCTCCCTGCACCTCCCTGATTGTGGAGAGATATGAGGTGGAAGGACAGACAGAAGCTAAGAAAACAAGCCATCACCCAGCTGGCAAACCACAGGCCACAATTATGGAAAAAAAAAAAAAATCCCTAGAAGGACAGGCTTCATTTCAGTTTCAGCAGGAAATCAAAAGGCACATCCCTGACTCGATTCCAATTACCAGATTTCAGTTTCCTGCCTTGAAGAGTCAGGGCATGAGGACCCTTCCAAGGGCAAGTCACCAGAATTTAAGCAGAGGTGAACGTGTTATGTCCCAGCTCCATTCTTGACAGTGGCGAAGCTCCTCTGGCTCTGTGCTACAAATGTTGCCCTGCAGCTTCCCCCTTCCTCCCTCCTCCCCAAAAAACTCCCAACCAACCAACCAACCAAACCCGAACAAAAAACTCCCAAACAATTAAGAAATCAGTCTTTATAAAACATCTTATGCTGAAAATTTCAGTGTCTCGATGTTCAGAGTTACAGATCAGGGGAAGCAAGACCTTATCTCAGGAAGTGTCTGGCACCATCGTTAGACAGTGTTGTCAAATGTCCCAGAGTAAACCCCAGCCTGAAGTTTCAGGGTGCATTTCACCTACAGACATGCACATGTAACTTACAGCAACTCAAAGCCCTCCACAAAATCAATAAGACTAAGTTCTTTGCATGTTGAAAATACTTGTTAATTATCACGGCAGTGATTAATAGACACCAATGAGAGAGTATTTAAAAATACCCAAGTCACCAAGGAGCCTAAATTTTAAATAGAATAAGGCTGTTTGAAAGTCCACTCCTACATCAGTCAGCCTTTTACTAAGTGATGTTGGCAAAGAAGCTGAAACCAAAACCATTCTCCTTATTAAATGAAACAACTGAAATATCTTTCAGTTTTATCCTTCGAGAAGTAGTTTAGAAGCCATTTCCCTGCCTTTTGGTGAAATTCCAGACTTTAAAGGGACACTATGACAATTCATTGCCAAATGACAATGGAATTCCTCCGTAATTGCACGTTACATGCATCCACACTAATACAAGATAATTTCATTAGGTCTGTTACTATAATGGATACCAAACACAAAATGTGAGCCCAGAGATCATTTTCCTAATCAGAAGTATCAGACCCCAGGAACTCTCAGAGAATAGGGCTATTAAAATGTAAATAGTTTCTTTGAAATTTAAAATGCCGTTTTCAAAAACAGATGTTCTTCTTGATCATTCCTTGCATAGATTTCTGAAATCTGTACTCATGATGGCTAGCTGAAAATCAGCTGGATATTAGCCCCAGAAACTCTTCCTAATTTATGAGAACAGTTTCATTAGAATACACTGCTACATTTTATCAGCACTTCTGATGAGGTGATTTAAAGGTAAAAAATCATAAATTTGATTATAATGCAAGCACATTTCTCTCAACCAGCCTAAAACTTCAGGACAGGAAAACATCTGTTGTAACCTAAAAGCCTGGGACAAAATGGACAAAAACCTCTGTGTGGCTGTGTGTTTAACACACCACTTTAAAACCCCAGAGTTGAAAGTTGCACAATATCAATGTTATTCTTCATCTCTTCATCTTTTGGGTGAGATGTGAGAAGTCAGGAGGAAAACTTCCCATTGCCACAAGGGAGAGCGGGTACAAGTTCAGGTTAGTGGGGTTAGCTCCAAGTTCTAACAGCAAATATGGCATCAATATACCAATGGCTCATCATCCAAGCAGGTCTCCTCCAGCTGCAGAGGGCAGCAGATGGGCAGACTGTGCCATGAACTGTGTACGAACAGTCGGTGCTAAAAATCCAGTCCAAAGAACTTTCTTTTATGATGTGCCCCAAGACTCTGAAATCTGGCACAATAACTCTGTAGGTCACACTTAAGACATGGTTCTGGCTCCCTGTTGCTTTTAGTCCATTATGTGTGTTATTTAATATCATCTGCAGAGCAATAGTTCTTCAAGTTTTGCTTTTGTTAAGCACTGCTTTTCCTCAGACTTCAGTAATTACAACCTTCTAAGGCACTTCATCAAGAGTGACTTTTTATTGCTTAGCTTCCCCATCAGTGGAAGAACTGAGCTCCCAGTGACCTTTGGTCTGATCCTTAACATTCCTGCTTCTTACAGCATGGGCACTTCTGCAAATTAGTCTTGAACTGTGCCTGTACGTAATATGTACTCTAAAGGAGAAAGGGTTGATATGGGTCCACAGTCATCGGTTTTCTGTGCCTTAAAAATAACTTGAACCCCGGTCTCCATGGTAACAGATACCTCCAGTGAGCCCTAGCAAATCTTGGTTCTTTTTATGGACAAGATGAACAGGAAAACCGTAAGGCTCCAATGAAATCTCTCATTACTGCCAGAGTCTTACATCTTCTTTAATCCTCTGTTAATGGTGTGCACTAAAGGGTGCTGTGCCTACACAGAGCCGTGTTTAAATACCATTATCCTTCCCGCACTTTCACACTGTGATGCTAGAAACGCTAAGAACAATTCCCTCAAATCTATCCTGCCATTAAAAACTGACCAAGGCACACATCTGACTGTACTCTGTATGTACAGATCATCTTAACAGCGCAGAATAAAAGTCTCTGACTTGTTAAACTTGATGGCAATTTGCTGATCCACGTGTGCTCACTTCATGAGAGTCATTGGGGAAAAAAACGTGGACAATGCGACAAATCTTCTCACCTGCATAACACGCACTGAGGCCTGCCCATGAAAGTGCCCTTTGGATCATTTCTTTTCGGAAACTGATACTGACTCTCCCATGGCTGAACCATTGAAGCAATTATGAGCAAACTTCCCAAATTTTACTGGGGAGCCTTTCTCCCACTGCAGCTTTCCAGCTGGAGAAGAACCAGCACCAGGCCACCAGTGCAGCCAGATTTCAGTTTGAGATCAAGCAGCTTTCTGAGCTGTGCTCCAAACCTTTTACTCAGCCAGACAGAACTCTGTAGCAGAATGCACTGCTATGTCTTTTGTTTTCTAGACAAAGTCTTGGGAGCCTTTAAAAATGCAGATACTGCTTTCAGTGCTTTGGAAAACCCAGACTATAAATGAAAGTTTTAGTTAGAAGAACATATGTTCTCACTTGGTTTTAAGTGTATATACTACCAGTAGCTGCAGGGTAAAATTTAATCAAGAATTATATCGCTGTGTCTAAAATCTTAGGATCCACCTTAGTCTCAGCTGAACTGACTAAATGTTAAGCAGCCCCTACAAGCCTTCAAGTCTTGTCCAGCTGAGTGGCACTTCAGCAGTTTCTCCAGGATCAGTGATAGAGGGTACAGCTCTTTGCTTGCAACTGCAGTATTTCCTGCTGGTTTTAAAGTACTTGTCCCTTAGGAAGCAGCACGAGTGGGCCTCAGCCAATCAGTTCCATATCTCCCAGGCAGGGATCTTTGCAGTACTGGTCTGCTTTGGACACGTCTCCCACAGAACAGCCTGTGGTTACTCTGCCAAAGGCAGGAGAAGACATGGGATGAAGCTACCCACGTACCATTTGCCCTCAGGAAGAAATACAATTATATCAACTCTAAAAAGCCATTAATTCTTAATTTGAGATCTCCAGCTCAAGTTTAATAAAGGCTCTAAGACTATGCTGCATAATTTACGTGGCGCTCACAGGCAGAATCCTCTGCATAAAGTTCTTCTTGGCTTGAAAAGTGCAGGAACAAATCCTAAGGATATAAACTCTAAATTGAGAGACACTGGGACTAACTACTTGGGGGGCCTTTCCAGACTTTCTGAGGCATTAAGAACTCAAAGATCTTTGAACAGTTATTTAAGAAAGAAAAGGAAAAAAAAAGACAAAAAGAAGAAAGAAACTCAGTTATTCTCTTTACTTACTTTTACGTGGAAAGAGCAGCAGAGCCAAACAGGAACTCACAAACAACTGAAAGGACCAACAAGATTCAAGCAGCCTCTCCAGTGATTTGTTGCATTCATTTAGACTGTAAGTTCCAAAAGGTAAATCCCTTTTCTTACCATGCATCTGTGCAGCTCAGCATTGTATGGGCTCCATCCCCCTGGCACTCACCAGCCTTGGGTGTAACACAACTGAGGAAGGGCAGAGACTCCAGCTTGGACTAACTGAAAGAAGAAAAAAAAAGAGATGTTATCTTTACATTCACGCTTTTGACAAAAAAACATAGTTCCTGGAATCACTTTCATGAACTTTCTCGGATGTAACATTATTCACCTTTTTGGCAGCACAATTCCATCTAAAAAAACCCCAACATACCTAACCAGCAAAACAAATCAAACAAACAGCCCAGACCATTTACTGCTTTCTTTTGCTTCTATGTCTACTTCTCACTTTCTTTGAAAAAGCTTAAAACTCACCCAAAGATCCAAGAAATATGCATCTATCAATGTCTTTCAGATTGGCAGCCAGATAAAAAGAGATGCAATGTATATTGCTTAAATAAACAGTTATTTAAAAAGCTTTCTGTTGGTAAATGGAAACATTTGGGTAAGGACTGTCATATCTGCCCTAAATCCATTTCTGTGATAAGCAATGCTAGTCTTGCTGATTTGAATTCAGTTAATGACAATCCACAAGGTTTCTAATCTAAGTGCCTCATCCATCATTTCTAGGCTACCTGAAGGTGCAGTCAAAAGCAGGGAAGAGATGCCATTATAGCAGATGTGTTCTATATTGTCCTTTTAATATACACTCAGATCATTAACTTTGATTGGTGTCCTCGTGTGGGTCGGATTCAAAGCCATTAACACTGCAACCCTTTCCCTAACGTGCACCAGGCCCATCATTCCTGTTCTGCTACTTTTTATAAAGTAAAGATTTATATCTTGGCACGTGCTGTTTGTTTTTGAATCCCTTCTTTTGCTACGCTTTTTCATTAAGCACACAGAAGGATCTGCCAAGGTTTGGCACAGTTAAATGGAGAGTATCCTCCCGTGGCGACCACAAGAAATAACAAGCATTTATTGCATCTGGTTTTCACAGGGAATTTTTTCTTGGACTTTCCAGGAAAATCTTAAGAGAGAAACTGCACTGAGAAGTCATCAGTTTGCTATTGCTGGATGGATTACACTGATCTGCTTGCAAAGGTCCCACAACTTCTGAGTCTGGAAAGACCCACTCATATATTTCAGCTATCCAGACTATCAATCCTGCTGTTATCCTTCTAGCTATACTAGCTGTGCTATGCTATTTCTGCTATTATTCTTCTAATATATTCCAAAACGTCCCAATACAGTCCTTCATCTTCACCCAGTTAAACACGATTCAGTTTGTGAGTATTTCAGTTGGCTTTCTTTGTGATGGGCATTAAAGTCAAGAATATAAATAGTTAAAGCCCAGGTACAACAGAATCTTACTATTTTCTACTCACTGACTCGGATAAACTTGCTGTTTTGCCTCTGCTTCTCCTTCTGTCATTGCACTTCTGGTTTTTATTTCTATGTATTTATCACCTTTAGTGCACACATTTTCTCACTCTCTGCCTAACTCCTTTTCAGGGAAACACCTCAGCAGCATACCTGAAGAGCTCATATCTGTACAAGCAACAAACACATTGCAGCAATCTGAACAAATGAAATCCAGAAGCGATATCATTCCCAAACACTAATTTTTTTCAAATTAAGTTTTAATAAATAGTTGGTCATTTAGAGATAGTACAGACCCAATTGCACTCAAGCAAAGAGCCTGGACACCTACAGCCCTCAGCTTATGGCCAGGTAATTACAGGTTCCAGAAAATTTGCAAGGCTTTATAAGCAGATGGTCGTGTCTCAGTCTCACTGTGGCCACTCCGACTGCAATCATGTAAAGCTTTATTACACAATTAAAAACACATATGTGAGGTCTTTCACTCGACAGGTCTATATTTAAGCAAGGACAAAGCAAGGTCAATAAGGACAAAGAGATTTTGGGAAGAGATAGCAGAGTAAGGTTGAACATCTATTGCGAAATAAAGGGTGACAGAAGCCGCCTGGATTTCTGGTTCTGACAGGACACACACAAGCCACATTCCCTGGCACCTGCCCATGGCAGCACACAGAGGAAACCAGGTCAGGACTCAGCATACTTTGACAGCAGTGGCTTTTAATGCCTCAAAGGAGCAGCTTGTTCTTTGGCTTCCCTTTTACAGCAATTGTTGTGCCAAAGACTGACTTCATAATTATCCTGCATTCATGGGTTTTTTCCTCTCTGACTACACACAGAAAACTGGCTGTTGATTAGAACTTCATTCAAGCATCCCTTGGTATCCAGCTCATCTGAAGCATGAGAAGATAATTTAATTTTCACTCTTCTAGTCCCACAAGCTACACTCTGGGGGACGATAGAAAAGGAAGCAGGTCTGTAGGTCTCAGCTTTTCTCCTTATTAGCTTAGTGACACAAAGAAAGAGATGAGCTGTGAATGAATGCTGCCTTTTCTGAGCCAGTTCTCACAGGTTTATGCTTCCTTCACACCCAGGAGACTGCCACTCGAGCTGGACAGGAGTTCCTCACGTTGATGTGACACCTGGAAATGTACAAGTAGCAGTAACACAGCAGCACAGCCAGTCTCTAACATATCCCAGACCTCCTTTATCCAGTGCTTGGTTGAAGTGAAACACCCCATTTTCTCCAAAACAAAACTGGCTCATTTAGTGGTGAGATGGAGGGAAATAGCACCAAACCCAGACCCTATGAAATGCTTTATCAAACTCATTTTGCAGCCAGAGGATTTGACACCAAATGTCCCAGATTCACACAGAAAACAGACAGCAGATATCTCAGGTCACTCCATACAGGAGGGAGTGGTGAAAGAGGGAAATGTGCCCCAGCAATGAGGCTACAAAACGTCTGCTTTCATCTGTTTGACAGTGAGTGAAGAACATTTTATCTGGGAAGTCATTCAGCAAATCCACTCAGTGTGGACATACAAAAGAGAACTGGCTTTGCTGTCAGTGGAATAAAAAAGGTGTTTGCTGAAAGAGAAACTCATGTAGGGTTGTGAGTTGTGTCTTTTACTTCGTGTTCAACAATCCCAGTGTCCGTGTTTCCTGCTAAATCTGACTATATTCCAATTCTGAGCTTAAAACTGTCTTTTCCACTCTCAAAAAGTTCGAAGGCTGTTTGTTTCAAACCAGAGTCAAGCCTCCGAGACAAAGTTGGTTGGGGTTTTTTAAACTGTTCTTACAATTTGCAAAAACACTCTCATAAAGGTACGTATCAGGTCACTGCTTGATTGATGCAAATTGTGTCATGTTGCTCTGTAAAATGCCTGCAATATCTTCAGAAGGTACATTACTGTCTGTGATTACAGACACCAAACTCTGTTTTGGTGCCTTCTGGTTTCAAGTACTAACTGAGAAGACCATGCAGGTAAATAGTAATCAGCAGAAAGCAGCTGCTATTGAAGTTGAAGAGCTCTTGACTTAAGATGTAGATAACAACTGAGGTGACAAATCTGATGTTTACTGAAAATTAGAATTGTGCATGTTTATAAAAGCATCAGAGACAACTTTGTAATGACACTGGCTTGAAATGGAGCTTATATTTGTTTCAACTTTCAGAAGTCAACTGAGGAATGTCAGGCAGCACACAAAGGAGAAGGATGGCTAAAGAGAATAAACCAAGACCTTCTAAAAGTACCTGCAGGAGGACCTCATATAACTGTGTTAGGATTTTTAAGCTAGACCTTCAAGTGAAAGTTGCCCATCTAATGGGCACTTATGAAATCAATATTATTAGGTTTGGTTCACCTTCCCTCAAAATTTGTCCCTGCTTTGCAAAATAAACCATGACAAATTCACTGATCTGCATAGTAATTGAATAATTAGCTAATTAGCATGAAAGCAGATATCCAGTGATGTATGCCTGTATGTTGATTAGCAGCAAGCATTTCCTGATACAAGTGACTGAAAGAAATCCCAACCTGATAAATAAAATTAAAGCAAATTTCCTTTCCCTTTCAAGAACATGAACAAGAACAGTTTTCTGAAAAAAAATATCAGCAGTGATTAACCTGAAATAAAATCCCAGTTCAAAAAGACTAGCTGGAACATGTGATTATGAGGAAGTTAATTTCCTGAAATTTATAGGTTCTTGTAAAACCTATAGATGCACATCATGACTTAGGTTAACTTTATTTTAAAGGGATATTGTGCAGAACGAAGGAGCTGTAGTTCTTTAATATCTTTTGGGCTTGCTGCTTGGTATTAAACAGGTTTTATGGGCAGAAAAAATAGTCCACTAATTTTATGTCTAGTCACTCACCTTGTCTTTGGTGACTGTTTAATATAAAGTGAATTAATACTATTAAAAACATCAAATGACAAAGAAGTGGACCCACACATGTTTTAATTTCCTTTTCTAGCTGCAGATTATGGCAGCTAACAATTGGCTGGCTTCCCATGAGCCAACATGTTCTATCCCCCAGAAAACATACTGTCTTAATTTATCCTTAACCTGATCAACTCCCCACCAGGTTAGATATTGCCTGTAAAATATGCAAAGCACAACATCCAAACGAGACAGCCCCACCTCGCCCAACGACTCACTCCCTTTTCTGCAAAATTCCGGGAAGTGCCCCACAGTTCTTCACAAATGAACATTTAGGACATGTTTTATTCAGCTTCTCCTCACTGCTGAAGCTCCCCCTGTATCCAGCCTTGAGGGACTCACCGAGCACGAGCTGCAAAGCTTAGACAGGGAACACCTGTAAAACCTTAATGACACAGCTAAGAACACCGAAACTCGGCAGCTTTTCTGGGTGATGTATCACTGCTCTTTACTCTCCTAACTGGCATTTATTCTGTATAGGCATGACAGGCCATAAAAGGAGCTCGGTTTCCAAGTGCCTGCAATGACAGTTTGAATGCCAGTACTTGGCAATCCTTCAGACTAGGTGTGAATTTCTGATAAAATCAGCTGGCACTTGTGCTGCTGATTTGAATGAGAACAAAGTTTTATACTACTCCTGTTGGCTAACCTGATTTAATATGTGGGAAGGATCATTATAATGGCGAGCTATCAAGGTACTGTGATATATGGTCAGCACAGAAATTTCTCAGCTGCAGCTAGATGGACTAAGACTCTCTTTTTCCCTGGGGCAATTTGGGAGTCCTCAGTGCTGAGGAGACCATTCCTTCACTTTCCTAACTTCAGGAATTTAGGTGGTATTACCCTTTATACACAAAACCCCGGAAGATAATTCTCCGAGGTTTAAAAAAATCCTCTAAGAGGGAAATGTGTAAAGATCCATCGTAGCAGAAAGCCTTGTCAGATTAATGAGATACCTCTGTCTGTAATACAGTCAGGGATTTCAGCTGGATCACACTAATTGCCATTAAATGAAATCATCAGCCTGCTCTCTCCTCCAGACTGTATGGCAAGCCTGACAATGAATATATTCCCATTGAAGAGCAAATGACAATATAAGGACAGAATTTAACAGAGTAATTTCCATTGCAAAAACTATTTCCTAGCCTGTGAAATCCCCAGCTCTGTACTAACCAGAGATGATTCCCAAATGCACCGTGTGCTCATTTATATTGGGTGTTCCAAGAGTGTTCGATGTATACAGTCATGTTATGAAGAGATTTCTGCTATCTGAACACGACAGCAGCATGGAGTGACAACAGTCCTTTTAAGAATTCCTGGAAATGCTTTATCCCATTTCCCCCTAATTCTGGCTATTAACATGCTGTGGAACAAGCTTTGGTCTACAGGTACAAAGGACTAGGGCCCCTGTTAGTGCAGAACAGCAGAGCCCTACTAAAGGCACCAGAGTGGCATCTACAGTTTGGCAAGGGCCAACACACCCGCCGAGGGCACAGCAGCGACCGAGAGGTGCTGATCGGCAGCGCTCCCTCCTCTGCCTGCCAGGGGAAACAGCAGCTCGTTCCTGCCTTCAGCACAGCCTCGGCAGCTGCCGGGCACGCACGGGCAGAAAGCAGGACCTGACAATCTGGTCAGACTTTGCCATCCAAGCTATCCATTGGAGTTGCATCTGATGTATCCAGCCCCCTTGGTAAGCTTCCAACAACGAGGAAAATTCTCAAAATTGTCCATAATTATATGGGTTAAGACCTACATTTGTAATTTTATATTTTGCTAGACATACCAAATACTGGGTAGAATTTTATAAAGAGAAGATTCAACATTTGGACAGGATATGCAATATTTGACATTACAGTGAATTGCCCATTCGAGGTGCAAGTTTTGCAATAACACAGTTCCCCTTTGCAGTCCACACAGTTTGTAACCTTCTCATTCAGCACTTGGAACGGGATTCATCCTAACTGAAGGTACACTGAAATTATCAGTGATGACAAGTGAGGATGGTCTTGTAGTTAGACAGCAAACTTGGGTCCAGATTTAGCCCAAGTCAAATGAAGACCGTGGAGATTCAGTCTTAAAACCTTTCTTTACAGGCTTCATTCAAATCAGATGCAACTTGTCTGAGCTTTGCCACTGACTGACTTTGGCACGTGAAAGCTGACAGGGAGTCACATCAGTGCAGGCTTTGAGAAGAACTTGATTATCTAAAAGGAACCTGAGGCAGAGACTTCAGTGCTTCATTTACGCTCCATTTGGGTGCAATTTCCAAACTCACATAAAAAGTCCAAAAAAAGTATAGTAGCAAAATATTCTGTACCCCAAATGCCAAATTGTATCTCTTTAGAATCACTCAGTCCTGATCAGATCCCACAGGACAGCTGTATCTCTGTGCAAGTTCTTAGAAACCCAGTGAACCTCTAACACAAATTAGAGCAGCAGACTTGGCACAAATGTTGCAGCAGCCAATAATTATTTACTTACTTTAGCAAAATACAAGCAAATAAAAAATGTCTCAAACCTTTTTATCCAAACAAAATACAGGTTAGAGTAATCATAGACACTTCCTATGTTTCCAAAGAGCCAGATAACAAATAAAAGATTAACATGAATTGAAGACAACTGTGTTAGAAACTGTTCCACCTGGGTTAAAACAAAGATTCTCTGGACAAAACTTACTCTCCACACCTACTGGACACCAAAACTTCCTCACTTGAGCAACCAGCAGTCTCCAGAGACAGGGAATGGACTGAGCCCTGGGGCAGTTGAACTGATTAATGGAGACATCAACAGTTTATGTATTCTTTGATTACCTGTGCACATTTTTATGGCATCTTCAGATTCAAACAAGCTGCATAGCAAACCAGCCTGAAAAAAACCCCAAGTCACTTGGGTGAACACAGATCAGGAATGCAGCCCGAGTTCTTCCCAGCACTGCTCTGGGACTACCACCTGCTCCAAGCAGAACCACAGCACACGGTCGACAGTCATTCCCTAACGCTCAGTGGGCTTTCATCAAAGCAGGTTTGTGTTTGCTGCACTCACCCTCAGGGAAATGTTGCAGCACAGACACACAAGTGCTTGTGAGAATTCAGGATGTGCCTTGCACAGCCAAGAGCAGTTCCAGGGTCTAATTTAACTTCAGGGAGCTGCTCACGGGCTGATGAGGAGGTGCAAGATGTCAGAGTGGAGCACTGCAGCTCCTGCCATTCTGTCCTACTCCCTCGATGCCACTGTGACAGAGGGTAGCAGGGATGTCTCTGTTTCCAGCCGTTTGTACCTCACACAAACAAGAAAGAACCAGTCTCCTTGAACAGGAGATGCTTTGCTTGTGCAGCTGTTTAAAGATACTCTGGACTTACACTACTACCAATATATATTTTTTCCTAGAAGAAATATATATAGATATATATATATATGACTCTTCAAAGCTTTTGAATATTATGGAACCTGCTTTATCCACTCTGGGTTTTTCAAAGCACACCCTTGCTCCAGACAAGTGTTTCATTAGCTCCAGCTGCAGGCTGAGCAGTGAGCCAGCTTACAAGGAGCAGCTCAGCTAAAAAGTAGGCTACCTTTACCAACAGGCAATTTTATGATCATATGGGTAGTAGTCCTTTCACTCCTTAAAAAGTATACCTAGAGAAAACAGAGCATTGCAGTAATATTAAATCATTGGTCTTTGGTACGGTGAAAGCTTTAATGGCAGGCAGTGCTGAAAGATTTGAAGAAATAACAAGGGTTTTTGTCTGCCCAGTTTACTGTTCCATATTTCAGTCTGACAGTCTGGAGAGATAAGAAAACAGAAAAGAAGGCAAAAGTGAACAGAAAGCTCAGAGAAAACCTAATTTCCATCTTTCTTTCAATGAGACTAACACCCAGCAAGAAGGAAAAGGAGAATATGTAACTTGCTGCAGGCAAATAGTCAACATCAATGAGAATGGGATCATTCACAAGATCAGGGATTGTTTGGCTTTAAGGCTTTCTGTGCCCTGTTAACCTTCTCCTGTGTCGGTCTGCTATGGACACAAAACTCTGAGCCCTGGTGACACAGTTGTTTGTTTTTTATATCCTCTTTTCTGCTCATTGTTCACCAACAGTCTCAGCAGCCCACATAAGTATTGTTACAAACCTTCCATCTCCTCTGAGACACAGGAGCTGGAAGATTTCACACACTTTGTAGCTGGTGACATTCAGTAGAGCAGGTCATATGTAAACACACAGAAACATCTCAAATTCCTTTAGAAACTACACTGTTAATGCAAAACAAATGTAAACACCTTTAAGGGCAATCTGCTATGCATAATGCCGAGGGCCATCAGAACAGTCAGAATATTCAAATCCCAACAGCTGCAGCAAAAATCATAAGATCTTATTTTGGTCCAACTATTTGGACTGTGAAACTCTTAACTCTAAATGAACAAACCCATGCTATCATGCTTCTAAAAAATTAAAAAATGAAGTGGATCGAATGCTTTTAACCAGAAGAAAAAATAAAACCGCTTCTGATATTTCGTAACTCATCAGAAAAGCTCAAGTGCTTCATGCAAATAAAATAAATTATAAAGAAACCTTCAGCCAGACCCCAAGCTATTAAAATTTAAAGATAACAAAGCAGGGCATGTTTTTGCCTGCCTTACTGAGGTTCAGTTTTGTTAAAATCTTTGTCTTGCCCTGGTTACTGCAGCTTTGGGCTTCAATCTGGTTTCTCACAGCTGTCCCCATTAAAATACATAAAATATATCAAAATCCACCCCTGCCTGCTTTGATTTATAGCTTGTTCTGAGCTCAGTGAACTAAACACGTCACCTCTTGTATCAGCTGACAAATTCTAGAGGTCTCATTTCATATTGTCTTTAACCCCAAGGTATAGGCTTGGTTTTGCTCCAACAGCTGGATTCTCAACCAGAAAAATCCATGTACCTCCTCTGCAGCCAGAATAGCTCGGCCTATTCATCTTTGCCATCCACACCCCCTCACTGTGCACCCATGAGACAGCAGCAGTTCTCTCCCTGTGTAATACCCCACCACTGCACCTGACACCAACCCAGTAAGGATGAGGGGGACTTCAAAGCATTAGCAGTGTTGTTCCCAAGGGACAGACACTCCCAAGGCCCTGTCACAGCAGAATCGCTACAAACCAGGTGCACGGCAGGTACCTCTGTCCGTGCCCCCGAGCCCAGCCCAGCAACGCCCCGGCTGGAAAATCACGAGCTGAACATGTTCTGGATCCCACATGCAGTGCCATTCACAGAGTCACAGAATCATTTTGGTTGGGAAAGACCCACAAGGTCATCCATTCCAACCTTTAAACAATTACCACTTTGCCAACTAGATCAGAGGACTGAGTGCCATGTCCAATTGTTTCTTAAACACCTGCAGGGATGGTGGCTCCATCACATCCCTGGGCAGCCCCTTCCAGGGTTCTACACATGACCCTCTTCAGGATTCTCTAAGAAGAAAAGGCTGATTTATCTGCCAGATGGTGTCAATGTGCTGTCTCAGCACGCCCCAGTAGGACAGACTGGAGACCAGCGCACATCACAGGCACAGGTCTCTCAGACTGGCGGGACACCCGCCTTGCCCCTCCTGCCGTGCTTCCAACACAAACACCAAGCTAGGCCTGTATCCAAAGCACTTGTATCAAGAGCAGGTTTGTCTTCAACACACAGTGCAGCCCAGGGCAGCTGAGGGACACCAACACTGAGGAGCCAGGGGGGTCGCCCTCCAACCCCTCCACCCCCTCCACAACCACTTGCACACCGAGGGAAGGGACCTGCAGGAGGTACAACTGGCTGCTACTCTGGGGAGGGGTAGCCTAGAGATCCATAAAGGAAGTTCTGGATTGGATGTGCAGCAGAAAAGAGGGATTTGATCAATCTGAACTGAGTCCATTGTACTGGCATTTCCATGTGCCATATATCCAAAACCAGCTGTAAAATATATGTCTGTGACATTTGCAGCGTTCTGAAATTTAAGTCACCAATTACTCCCCCAGCCCCTTGTTTATTGCCTCAATAACCCATGAAAGAAAGGTGAAAGGCCAACCAATGAAAACACTGAATATTAAAAAGGTTAAAGTGTATAAGTGCATTAAAAGTTTATAGTTTCGCTACTGACTACACTGGGGATATAAATGATGTTGTCTTGTTCTCATGACAACGATGAGAAAGTGGGACAAAAGTCCCTGTTCTTGTGGTAAATCTCATGGAAATCAAGAGTTACCAATTTAAGTCTTTCTGTTTGCAACCTGCAGGGTTTCACTTCTAGAGACAGACCAAATGCATAGTCAGAGTGAGAGGATTAAATAGCCTCTAGTAACAATTCAGATGACTGATCTCCATATTGACTGCACTTCTCATAGATGTAATTTTAATTTTGAATATGTTATCGGATATCTGAATGCCAGATTATCTATCCACTGTGGCTAAATAGATACAGTGAATAATGCATTCCCATTTGCCTTTCTTTGATCATTTTATTTGTGTTTCAAAGCTGGCACAGAACAGCCGCTTAAGGTACAGAGCTCAAAAGACACTCTAAATCTAAATGACTGACACTTGATGAGGCATAAAGCCTGCAGGACATGCTCCCTGCAAGGACACACAATGCTCAGGACTGCAGGTTTTTTATTATTATTATTAATCACTCACCTAAGAAAGTATATTGAAATTAATTATCTCAACTACTCCTTTAAAAAACAACCTTGGAGATCTTATCTGCTGAGGACAGAAAAATCAGTTAATTAACATAAGAGTCTTGTGGAACCTTAAAGTGAATGAAACAAACATGGTTAAGCTTTGCATGGTTAAGTTAACTCTGATTAGACTCAGTTGTACTTTTCTTGTCAGAGAAATCACAAACAAAATAAGTCCTAATAGGAGCATAAGATTGTTCCTTATGGTTGTACCATCTCCATTTAATTGCACATTTAAGATTAAATATTTAAGAACTATTTCATTCATATTCCGAGTAGTAACATGATATGCTCCTACCAACTTAGCTGAAAATGGTAAAAACCCTGTAATCCCAGATTTTGGTAATGTACTTAAATGGCACTTAACAGTCTGACTACTCTAACCCCACACAAAACCAGTGTTAAACTGATTACAGGTAATTAAAGGAATTAAGGAATAAAGTTTCAGTGAGAAATCATAATGGAATGTGAGAGCTGTAATGACCCAATGATGCTAATCAATGTCTTGTATCCCATCTTACACCACAGAAAGAAAGGTCAGCAGGTGAGAGACGAATGAAATTAAGTTCCAGTTAAAGATATTAATTTAAACCACCAAACATTTTAGCCCTAAACTGTAATTTAGCCCTACTTTGTATTTAACAATAGAGGACATAGAAGAAAATCCACGCACTAGAGAGCTGTAAGTTGATTCTAAAAGTAATACAGTGCTAGGAGTGAATAGCAGTTGAATGTTATTGCCCCTAAGTGCTGCTGGAGGACTAGTAAGATCACAGGAATCCATAACAGCAGCAGAGAGGAACTGGCAGATAATTTTAGGCTCCTACACAGCAATGCTGAAACAGCTATCAAAATATTGTGTCCACTCCTCGTGCCCACATTTTCAAAATACTTTTTTTTTTTTTAAATACGTGAAAAGATTTCAGAGAAGAAAACTGTATTCAAAGGCTGGGTTAAAGTCTTTGGAGAGAAAAGTAATTTTAAAAAATAGGAGATAGATCAGTTTATAGGAAAAAAAAATCTGCTGCTGAAGAACTTTATTTTGGTCAAAGAAACTGCAGGAGGAAGTTATGCCTGACAAATGCAAACTCTCCTTCAACAGTGAGGGCAATTAACAAGTGAAAAAAACAACAAGCCAACAAAAAGATGGAAACCCTCACTTGATTCGTGTCTTCTCATCAAGAGTCTGGAAGGAGGGCAGAGGAGAGACAGATCATACAGTCTCATCATGACTAGAAAATGTATTATACAAAAAAGCCTCTTCTGATGTTCAACTCTATAGAAGAGAATACTCATTTAGTAAAGACAGAGGTTATATAAAAGATCTTATAATTTTACGAATCTTAGTATTTTGAGGAGCAAGTGTGGATTCCACACAACTCCATCATGCTTTCAGAGCAGGATGAGCAAAGGTAAGCCTATTCATTTTCCTGTCAAACTGGTTCTGATTAAATTAACACAGTTAATGCAAGGAACAGTTTTCTTTCCTCTGAAAACAACCTCCACATCCTGAAATTGCTCAAGCAAAGAGAAACACAGGATTTGGAAGTGCAGCTAATATAACTCACATCCCCAAAGCAAGCCAGGCAGTCTCATCTTCCCGAAGAGCACTATGCTGCCCATGCAGGTGGAGTGTCAGTCCACCTGAAGCATCAGTCAAGGATGCAGGTGGAGAGGATTAAGCATTTACCTCATCTTTTCTCCAGAGAAGTGCTCCCCTGTTGGGCAGTGTGCTTCTAAGACAGGAGCTGGGACAGACAGCCACACTCCAGCTTCTTACCCCTCCAGTGATAAACCAGCCACGCAGGGTTTGCTACTACAGGCATCATTTCACAGCTGGCACTGGTAGACGAAGAGTCACTGCCTTGGAAAGACAAAGAGGAAGTCGAGTTGTGTAGAAGCTTCAAGTTAATTCAGTCAAACATTAGACAAATGTCTAAAAACCTGGGATGTGTAACCACAACAAGGGGCTGACGGTGCTGAGGGAGGGGGCTGCCTGGTCCTGAGGGAAGCCGAGGCCTGAGCCACCTCACGGCGCTGCCCGCGAGGGAGAGGCTCCGCCTCAGCACGGAGCAAGCAGCCTGAAAGATAAACCAGCACTACACACCACAGCTTTCAAACACTGCCATACAATTGTTCATGATGTTTCAAAGCACCTCCAAGAGCTCCCCATCAGCCCCTTGCGGGCTCTGTCCCTGCCGGCTGCACAGACAGAGTGTCGCTGTCCCTCCACAAAATGGCGGCTGCCACACAGAGCCACCGCGCTCCAGGAGATCCCAAGGGTTCAGGGCCGGGATGAGGGAGCCTTTCACGAGCTACTGAAAGACTAATTTTCACTGGATTTGACTCAAGTTACGCCTCCAAACAGGCCTATTTTATCTTTATAACATACAGGACCACACCCTACTGCTTATTGCAGTATTCTATTCAGCGCTGAAGTTCTCATTAATTAGACCCTTGGAAAGCAGACTTAAATTCTCAAAGACCATGAAAAACTTGACATAGGCTCCAAAACCAGTTAAACATGACTATGTTGAATGCTGCAGTATCTTTAAATATTGATTATACCATTAGTTATGCCAAGCTAAGCTAAGTGCTTAACTGCAGTTTAAAGCTAAGCACACTCTCTTATGAAAGCATATCAACAGAAGGATAAGAATTTAGGAATACTCCACAAAGCTCTCTTCACAAGTCCATCAGAGGTCAGTAGCTGATTCTCATGCTCTCCTTTAAAATAAAAAGTAACACATCATGTAAAGCACCCACTCATCACTGGTTGTCACTGACAGAAAGTCTCCGAGGAGTCCAAACCAGCTGATTGACTGTGAGCTCTGTGTGACACGGAGGGGATCCATGTATAGATTCCCAAGGCAGCAGCAGGCCTGCCCTGTCCAGGAACATGTACCTGCACAAAAGGCATTAAATGCTCATGGCTGAACTAGAAGAGAAAAGCACAGGAATGATGCAGCTTTACAGCGTCTGAGAAGAAAGGTTTCAAGGGTAAAATCACAAGACCACAAGTTTTCTGCAGTTGTGTCGTCACCAGCACTGCACCTGCTGCTAAACAAGCGCTTGTTTTTGTACCCAGTGTTTTGGGGTGCGGCAGCAGTGATAGATGAGCACTTGCCATCAGCGTGTTAAGCTGTTCACTATGGGAAGCTGTCCTGTACCATGCTGCACTGCATCATTTTAATCAGTGCCCCGCTGCTTTGTCAAGCACATTAAAGCACTAGCTATAAGCTTTCCTATTTACTCTTCAACCCAAGTTATACTGTGCACATAACACAGGGCATGGATATCCAGATACGACATACAGCTTGCGTGATGCGTAGGAAGATAACCTGGAGTGCATAGTTCATCTCTGAAGTAGGAAATAATTCACAAGTGAGGAAAAGATATCAAGTTTTTCCTCACCAATGAAGAAACACACACAAGTTAACGTAGGTCAGTTCTTGGTATATTTAAGCAAATGTTTTATCTTTTAATTTCCTGATAATGCTGATTTAGGAATGCAAAGGCTCTACCTTAGAGGGGTAATAAGGACTGTTAGAAAACAGTGATTATTGTTAAGCACATGCAAACAATTTTAGCTTGCATATCAAGAATACCTCCTGCTCATTTTGAAATTATGGTTCTATAAATCAGTCAAGAGGCCATCTGAGATTAATAACCACGGGCTGGGGAAGAATCTTCCAAGGCCCTAGATGTAAGCTGTGCTTCTATAAACCTAGCCCTTTCTTCCTCGGACTTTACCATATTGTCCCCTATTTCCAGTGGCTGGTTCCAATCAAACCAAAAGCAGCTTCTGGCTTTTCTCAATCAACAGTATAGCCTTGAGACTACAGGCCCTTAGAATGCGAGACTGAAAGTTCCCCTTTCCCAACATCCTTCAGCAGTGAAATCAAAAAGTGTTTACAAGCCTGAAACAGTGTGGCATTTGCTATTCTGACAAATGGTTTCTCTCAACGATGTTCTGAACTAGATGTCTGAAAGACCACTATTGTAAAACACTTTAGAAATGTTATCACTGTCAGACTAGAGGAAAAAGGTGACCTGGAAGGGAATCCCTAAGAGATATTTTACACAGCGCTGTCACTATTAATCTGCAGTTAAATTTCTGAACACAAAATACTTGGAACCAGGCTTCTTTAACATTGTCTCATTAAAAAGTTAAGAATCTAAACCACGTGGCTTCTTTTCAGGCTTGCATCCTTCCCAGCACAGTCACACAATCCCCAGCCAACCCTTCAAGAAAATGAGCCCCTGCAGTCATTCCAACTGACATTCTGGACGGCAGCCACCTGCCTGGACCATCTCCCACAGACGTGGGAGACACAGCAGCAGTGGCTGCTGCTCCTTTACAAGTTCACCTTTAAACTATCAGGCCAAAGAACTGCTCAGCTGGGAAGTCAGTGTGGACCAGAACCAGCCTTGGGAGCTGCCTCTCCATCTCCACACAGCACAGGACACCCATGTTGCCAATAAGTAAAGAGCAGATTTCAAGCTCACGTGCTGCTTCTTGGCAAAACAGGCCAGTTCACAGAAAGCCATGGGCTGCTGTGGTTCAGCTGCCTTTGCTGCCAATGCCAGATCATTGCATTGGCTGTAAAAACCAGCAGCTCGAAGTGTTGAGACACTAACAGACTAGACATCTTGCTCTGCTTCCAGAATGGAATAAGCTGCCTAACACAGTCACTCTTAGGCCAGTCAGTGTACAGAGTTAGCATGAAATAAGTTCACATGCTGGCTCACAAATTGGGTGCTTGTAAACAGCCATGAGACATGATCAGGCTTTGTGTTTACCAACTACCTTGTACAGAAAGTCAAAGGCAGAGCTGATCATCAAATCCGGGGGATAAAGCAGGGCTTTATTTATCCTGACCCATAACTGTGCTCAGCATCTTGTAACCCCTCTGCTGTGGGTTATGACTCCTTCTGTGCTGTCCACTTTTCTCATCATGTGATTTTACAGCTTCTGTGATACCAAGCACAGAGGAAAAGTTTAAATACTGAAAAGTGAGCTCTTCACATAGATGATACTTAGAAAAACTCACCTGTGCCACCCCATTCAATACACAGATCCACTGGAACAGTGAGGTGTATCTATGCATATCCCCCAAATATTTTCCTCCTGTTTGCAGTGTTATGGGAAAATTTCAGAAGAAAAAGTATTAAAATAGCAATGAACCACTCAGTGCTGTGCATACAGTTTTGTTTCAGCCAGGGATGCCCCCAGGCTATCTGCAGCAGCCCATACATTCAAACCTCAGGTGCAGAAGCAAGTTCCATCACTATCACTGGAATCAGACAGCTGAATTCCACTGCACAAGTATCCAGGGCAAATTTGGTGGAAACGTGGCTCTACAGGAAATGAAAACTTAAATAAAAGATACAGCAGATCACACCATTAATTGAAAAATATTTTGGTGATAGTTGTCTAATTGGTAAAGCTCTGGACTAGGCATCAGTCTGGGTTTAATTTCCAGTTCTAAAGCTAGTTTGTCTGTGTCCCTTAAAAAAAGCCACCTTCATGTGAGGCTGCTGAAGTTTCACACACATATCCTGCCGAGCATGCAGGAACCTATGAAAGGAGTTAATCCATCCTGATAGATTTGTAGCAAAGATCTACCTGATAACCATCACATGAGAACCACAATATAGGTCATCTAAAGGATCATCAGTTATTACAAGTTTTTTCTGCACAGCCTTCAAAAGTTTGGACCCCACAGGGATAAATCTGATCCCCAGTGTGTTACAGACTTTTTTACCTCTCAAACTGTTTGCTCACACAGAGCACAAGGACAGTCTTCCAGAGCACTGGCCCCACTCTTACTGTAAGCAGCAGCCAGAGGAAAGCTCTTCAGGCTCTCATTCCTCTTACTTGCCTTGTCCATTCATGTTGGAGGTTTTTATGGAAAGGACTGTGCTCTAAGATTTTATACTCTCAAACTGCAGCCTTAGGTAAACACACTCTTTAAATATAACTTATGAATATACTCTATTAACCTTTCACTTTATACCTTGATTTAACAGCAAAGCATAACATTTCTCTGTATATATTTTGCTAACTTCAATTCTGGTTCACAAAGCAAACTTTCAACTTACTATCTTCCATTTGCAAAACCCAGGTAAAGACAGACATATTTTAGTGATGGGTAAAGTGATGAATGATACAAACTGGAAAAGCTGCTCCACAGCAGGCCCTATGGAAAATTCACCTCTCAGTGAACTTAAAATCAAAACAAATTAATGTATACTTGTGAAAAGTATACAGTTACTGCAGTTGGAAACCTTTTTTTTTGACAGCTCCTAGAAAGTTACTGTGTACATGCCAGGAGATTTTACAGGATGTCAGGAACTGAAATACTGCCCACACGTGTGCCAGACTCTGGCACTGTGGATTGTCCCCTTGCTCTTTTGCAGGAAGAGAAGGGTGGAGGCTGAAAAGACAACTAGCAAACAAAGAAACGCCATACGTGTTGTACACCTGACATGTTGGAAGTTCCTCTTTGTAACGCTCTGGACTGCAAACTGGAGTTGTAAGGCAAAAGCACACGCTGTGGTGACCTGTACCATGTATTCTGCAAAAGACACATGGAACTAGTGATGACTTCCCACTAATGGATTGCTCCAGGAAAAAGCAGTGCTTTGGAAAGAAAGCTCATTTTCTAGGTACAGTGTCCTGGAAGGGAAGGGTTTCAGTTTGATTCTGGGAAGCTGTGTATATGGCCTGGGTATGAGCTTTCCCCATTTGTATTGCAAAGCAATTTCTTACATATTAAATTTGCTACTTTGTTGAAAAGTTGCTAAATGCAACTGAAGGTAATGACTTCTCACAGTCATTGCTACCATTATTATCTATGATATAAAAGAGATTTAAAGTTAGTTTAATGAAATGGCAAATTTCAAGGCTTTGATTATGTCTCTAAAATGACTGAACTCAGAGCAAGGCAACACACGACTAGCAAACTGAGGGAACCAAACACCAACCACTGCAGTCACATGCTGGCATTTGTAACTCTACAGGCCCTGGCTCTTGAAATCTGAAACGCTGAAAACGAACCAAACGCAGCGAGTGTGATTTTTCCATGACTCTCAGAGCTGAGAAGCAGCAAACAGTGCTGCACAGAGGAGGTGCAGCCTCTCCCCACTGCAGTGATGGGGCTGCCAGGCACCAAGGGCAGGATTTCCCTGTTCAAATACAGGCAGTGGGAAGAAGTGGCTCCACTTCTGCGCTGTGTTTCACATCCAGCTGTGCCTCCAGGGAAGTGCAGTTCAAGGAAGTTTTTTCAGTTTTAAAAATCCCATCAGCTGGTCCCGCACAGGCACCAGCAAGCCCATAGCAGATGACTGTGTCAGGAAAAGAGACAGTGGCACACAAATAAGGGGCCTCTTAATGCCTCAAGCTTTATCAGTGAAGATTCACCATGATAGAGAAGAATTTTCAACAACACTGAAAGCCAATGTAGCTTTGGGAAAAGGTCATGGAGACTACACCAAGCGATGACTTCAACAGAACTGATACTTTTACATGTCTGGCTTTCACTTTGAAAAGGATATTTTTCCCAGTGACAATGAGCAATGGAGTTTCAGGTTTGATATTTCTTTCCCAGCAAGTATTTGGGTCTTGCAACAAGCATAAGGGACTTGCAAAAGCGATGGATTTTTTAAAATAATTTTTTCCAAATTCTTCTTTACCTGGAAGCAATGAATGCCCAGCTGGCTTGCAAAGACTCTGGACTGTGCCTCTAAATCCTCAGCAAATAAAATCAGTGCCAGGTTCTGCATGTTGACTGTGCAAATCCCACTGTCACTAGCACCAGGCTTGGTTGTGCAGAGTAAGAGCACAGAACAACATCAGAAGCCTTCATGTAGCCTGGAAGGTGAGATTAAGAATCTGAAATATATTATTCTACTGGAAAGAAGGAAGAAGCAAGATTACTGTATGAAAACACTAAATGATAATGACATATTTATTTAAATATTTGTGCACAATCATTAAGAAAAGAAAGGAAGTGAAATAATAGCATATATACCCAGAGTCCAAAGTCCCCCTATCCCCCAGGGCATCCCAGCAAGGCTACTACAGATAACGAGGCATATTCTGATCAATAAGATGCTTTCAGCCTGCTCATTTATGCATTAATGAAATGTGTGCAGCAGTTCACTCAGCTGATAAAGGTTCCCACAGGGGACTATGTCCAAGGGAAAACAAATTACCAAAATGAACGAAAGCGATTAGAAGAAGCAAAGAGATGATGAAGTGCAGCTCGGGGAGAAGTCAGAGCCAACAGTCAGACTGTTCCTTTCATCACTCTGTGCCACCCTTCCTCTCCATCAGCTCCCAGGGGGCAGCAAGGAAATAGCCCAACACATAGACCCCTGTCTGTGCATAGAAAAGCAGCCTGGGTTTCACCCAGTCTAACCCCTTTATTTAACAGTGTCCTGCACATGGATGCTACTCTTTAACCCAACTGCAAACATTTCTTCCAGCAGTTACTGAAACAACGGCAAAAGCTTGGCTCTTTAGAAATCCCACATCCATCCAGAGCCCCTTGGCACTAAGGTCACTTGGGAAGGAGTCAGGCTAGGTCTGGTGGCTCATACCATTATCCACAACCTCTGCTAACACCATCAGGTCAAACCCCTGAACCCAGAGGTTGCTGTGCAGAGCCCCACGCTCAGCCCAGCAACAGGCACCCCGTTCCCAGAGCTCAGTAAGTGCAGCCCCCACGTGCAGAGCTGCATGGCCTCAATCTCTGTTCTGTTCTCACCACCTCAAACAAAACCCCAACAAAGCATCTTACTTTGCCTCCTCCAGCTTCTGGAGGGAAAAATCAGCCTTCTGAGCATTCAGAGGAGCAAACAGTGGCTCAGTTGGGAGCACATATCCCAAATTCACCATGGCACAAATACCTTTGTGCAGCATGTCAGGGAATCATTCTGCTGCATCGGTAGGGTGTTTTCTTACAAGAAGAATAATTTGGTACTGAGTGAAGAAGACACAATTTGCTATTAGAGATCTCATGGTTTTTCATAAATGAGGCCAAGGTCAGTAATTCTGACTGCTATCTACATTCAAGACACATTTCTGCTTGTTTCAATTCATCCTTTAGCTGCCTATGACAACTGGGAAACTGTGCTGTGAAATAATGTCATATTACCAAAAAACAACTGCTCCAGCACTGACTGCACTAATGATATACCAAAACTGTTTGTAAAAAGTACATGGCAGTGCAAAACTCTTTAGAAGCAGACGACAGACCTTGATTCTAAATATCGAGTTGTTCTGAGGGTTGTGCCCTAAACAGCAGTGTAAGGTACATATAAAACCAGCCTCAGCAGAGCTCAGAGATAACAAATCTGCACGTGTAGGCTGCCCAAAGCAGTACAATTCATTCCACATCATAAAGGAGAGAAGAGCGATGCTCCCTGTCTTTTCCTGATGAAGCATTTACGGCACTGGAGGTGCACATGTTATGCATGGAATTGCGTGGCTTGTTTTCCCTTTCAGAGAGCCGTGCTTAGAAATAAATAAAGTGTATCAGAAAACAGAGAGAGACAGAAGTCATTTCTGAGCTGCACCATGAAGGAGTTTGCGTGGTTTCCCAAAGGAGAGACATGAATCTGAGGACAGTGCAAAGCAGAATGGCTAAAGTTACAAAGAAGGCACTACTGGGACCAGCAAAAGGGGAATTTGCCTGCAGTTTCCCATCACTGAGTCTTTCCCAATTGACTGAAAGCTAAAGCAGCAACTCCATTAGTGTTTTATAGAGTTCACAAATCAATGTGAAATTCCATATGCTTTGCAGAGACACCAGCACAGACGTGTTTAGGAGTATTTATTCACATCTATAGAGTGTATGCAAGTATACAGAGAGATAAGGGCCCTCCTCTGCATCCAGATTTGCATGAAGTCAAACAAATTGATGCAGTATTTGGCAGGGGATGTAGGAGGATTCACAGAACCATGCCACTGAACTTGTCAGCTAAAATATTTCATTCTGTTGTTGGAAATCACTACTCTCACTGTCTAGAAATCTCCCCGTACTTTGAGTGGTTTGTGAAGCAAATGGAACTGCACCAGTAAAGCCATTCAGAATATTAAGTGTCATGCCAAAAATGTAATGTGCCTTGAGACTTAAACATTGGTATTGAGCTCCTTGCCAGGTTAATCACTCTTCTGCCAGTAGCTGTATTTCCTCTTTCCAAACGCTCTTAACACACGTTTTTGTTAACACATCCCTCCAATAATCCAGTGTGGAGAACACATTCTGTTTCAGCTGAGGGGAACTCGTGACTTCCAGTACTTAGAAGTGACCCCAGAAAGGGAAATTGCCTTTGCCTCTCTCTCCCTGTGCTGGTCCCAACAGGGCCTGCCTAGGAGCTGCAGCCAATCTGGCTTCCATTCTCTGCTTAAAGTGTACCCTTGTGTGCACACAAAACCAGCAAGGATGGATAGAGAAACTTAGCCCAACTCAGGAAATAGTTGTATACCTTTATGTACTGGAGGGAGACACCAGATGAAAACAATCCTTTTGCCTTAACGAAAGGTTCTCAGTGTTGCAAACCTACAAGTTGCTAAAGGATGCCTACCCCAAATCTTTTAAGTAAGTTCCCATATGAATTTAAAAGATGGTTTCTTCTCCTAAAACACTTCTGAGGGAGCATTTCCATAAGCAACACAGTGATCTGTAGGGCTATGCTGCTCCTTGGAGGGGGCTGGATCCCTGCAGCAGAACATTTCCTTTTCATCACACACAGCATCCTGGGTCAAGCTGATGGCTTGTAAGCTTTCTCCATCTTACTGTGGGAAAAGGCACCTTCACTAATGTCATCAATACTGCAAGCAGCATCAGGACATCTAAAAATACGTCACTTGAAAAAGGAGAAATTTTCCAAAATCTGTGTTTTTATTTCTTTTTAATAATGCTTGAACTTGCTCACAATATGCTGCGGCACAATGGAAAACTCTCATCTATAACATAACGTAAAATCTATCTGGTGTGTGGGAAGAAGATAAGGGCTGTTTATCAGCAGGAGTAAAATGATTGAACTTGGAAATAAGATGGTGGATATCCTTCATTTGCAGGCTGCACAGATGCAATTAGCAACACAAAGAAGGTATTCACCATTTCAAAAATCTTGGTGCACTGATGCATCTTGCTAAACCTATCTGCAGTGAAAGGTTCTGCCTCAGAATACTATTAGTTTTAAACACAGAAAATTTAAAATTCATCAAAGTGCTTGTGTTCTAAATAAAATGCATTTGTTTAAATGATGTATATATTCTGATACTTGCACACAAATATGTATGCTTGTACTTCCCTGTGATAAGACTTCAGTCATTTTTATTTTCTATTAAATATCTATATAATTGACACCAACATTTTTTATCTCATTTCGTTCAGCATGCACGGTCATTTATAGATCTAGACACAAATACCATCTGAAGTGAGAATACAAAATAAAGCTTTTTTCCTTAATGTGCAAATTTAAAAACTCTTTCTATAATTTATTTTCTCATTTCTTTTCTAGCAGATTGTACTTGCATTTAGTATCACTTCAGCTGAAGCACAACGTAAATTTCTCACCAAAAGACTCCATCTTCAGGAGAAACGTCTGTGTTTCCGGGCTTTGTATCGCCTATTTAACATTTTTCAAATTAAATCTCTCCTAGATGAATCCAGTATATTGCTCAGCAGTTATTGAAATTTATGAACATGTTTAAGCTTTTTCATACTGCTGTTAACCATTATGATTGCCTCCTTTAAATCTTTCATTTTATAGCTATCACTTCAGCAGACTGTGTTGGTGACATTCATGAATTTCTCAGATCACAGCCGTGCCCGTACTTAACATCTCGGGGTAGAGTTATGCTTCCCAAGCCATTGCTGGGCTGTCTGCTTTAACCTCCTGCTCCACCAAATCCCCAAATGTTCTGCCATCAAACCGCCAGAAGGCTTGTGTTTTGGGGAATCAGCATCGTGGTCAGTGGGTTGGATGGTCACCTCTGCCCCCACTGCAGAGAAAACCCAGCAGCAGCTGTTCTCAGCTCTTCCAATCCCACTGACACAACAGCCCCAGCTCAGAGACAAGGCAGAGGTGTGTTCTTTGCATAAGAAATGACACCAGGGGCGAAGCCCATGGGCAGGGTAAGTCTAACTGGCAAGCAGAAAGCTCCAGTCAAGGGACACCATCATCTTTCCCCAGGGAATATGTAGGTATGCCTGGCTACAGGCTCAAACCAGCCAGCACCCATGGTCCAACCCAGCTCACAAAGCTTTCCTACTCCTTCCCCTGTTGCGGTATCCTCCCTTTTCCTTGGCCACTGCCGAATGGCCAGAGTGCAGCAGAGACCGAGGGTGCTGAGCTCTGGGCAAAACCTGTCCACACGTGCCCCTCGCAGCACTGCCCACAGCGACACGCACTGGAAGAGCTCTCAGGTCTGAGTGCCCAGGAGCAGGAGAGCTCCCTGCTGGGGGGTCCTGCTCCCCAGATGCCCCCAGGGCAGCTCCTTCCCTGGCCGTGCCAGAGCAGTGCTCAGTGTCCCACACAGGCAGGAGGAGCTGTAGGGCTGCGTGGGGACAGAGCAGAGCCCACACCACACCAGTGGGCAGGAGCAAACCACCCCCACAGATAATGTCCTTTATTGGTACCATACCCTAACAACAACACACATCTAGCACAAAGCCAGGCAGTTAAGACTAGGGTCAGCCAGCTACAGAATATGAGAACAGCACTGGATCCAACCTCAAACAGCTTTAGAGGCTGAGCCCCCTCACTATAGACATGTCTACCCCTGATTCTATTCTGCCTAAGGTTTGCAGATTCATATTTCTTGTTGAAAATGAGAACTTCTCATTGATGGGGTTCACAGTACCAGTGTTTTTTAAACTCTGGTCTCTGATCCAAAAGTACCACAAAAGGTATGAGAGGAAAGGCAAGTCTGTCATTAGGACACTCACCTCCCCAACACCTGCATCACTTTCCTGGCAAACTTCTGCTTTCTCGACACATCCCCCTCACCAAACACAACACTCACACACACATGCACACACAGAGACACAGATATTGTGGGAAAAATCAGAGAGGACTTGCCTGCTAGGTGAAAACTCCTCCTTCTCTCACCATTGTGGATATTTCATAGCTGGAGCAACTTCCTTCAAACTCCAACAGAAAAGAGAAACTCAGCTGAAACTAATTCTGCAATCAAGTATGCAAAATCAGGCTTGCCCAGCTATCAGGGCTGGGAGAGGAAGGCTGACCTTTCCAAAACACACAAAGTCCTCGTTCTGTTCTTGTGCAACAAGTCCAAAACTGATGAAGACACAAACTATGCAATGAACATAAATGCTTTTGTCCTCCCCACCTCCCTCACTCTTTTAAACTATAGGTCCTCAGGGCAGGGACTACCCCAGCACGTGAACATATTCTTGTACCTAATCCTGAGGTGCCAATCTAGTCAGCATCTCTCCCTCTTTACAATACAGACACACTTGTAGCTCCCAGGAAGACACCACAGAAATTCCATGCAAAACCTATAGCAAATCCAATAGTGATTATTAGTGAATTTTATTTGCTCTAAACACTCAGGCTCTTTTTCACCAGGGATATTCCACGTGGATTCATGCCCAGCTGAACCAGGTGATGGTGCAGCCTGTGCCTGACGGTGCTGTATCTTTGAGAGCTGTGACTCAAAGCACTTAAAAACCCTTCTGTATTTGTACACACCTGTATGCAGATACATATTGTACCTGCCTACAGTTAGAGGTTCATTTAAATGTTATACCTCACCACAGCTTTAAGCAGACGTGACTTAAACACAGCTTGAATCGTACAGAGAAAAAGTCAGAGCTAAGAACTTGGACAAACAGTTCCGTGCCCAGGAGGGCTACAGTGTAACACCCAGTCCCGCTGGAAATGCCAGCACCTCTGAACACACAGCTTTTTAGGCATGATTTATACATTTCTCCAGCTTCACTAGCCCTTGTTTTACTGCTTAATTTTTTCTGGTTATAGAGAGTGGTAAATCAGCATTAGAAGAAAAATTAAGTCTCAAATTTATTTTTAAAAGGTAAATTACATACTAAAAGGGCTGTCCCATTAATTGTTAATGATATTAAAACTGCACCATTTTTCATGAGAACGTTTTCCATTTTTTACTGTTATGTCACAGGTACCTGGTAAAAATATTTGGCAGGTGCTGATGTTTAATTAAAACAAGGTTTAATAAGGTAATTTTTTCCCCCGGATTCCAAGAGTGAGTGTAATTTGCTCCAGCTCATTTAACCACAGTTCAGTGGAAAGAAGGAGCAAAGACCCTGCAGTGAAAGGACAGAGTGCAGCTGCTCTGTTCTGCTCAGACTCAGAGAGATGATCATTCTACTACTCTTTAAAAACATGAAGCTTTAGGGGCAACAAAATAGGCAGAAATATTTGCTGAATGAGAAGGTACCAACATTTTTTAGCAGTTTCCTGTTTTTCCAGATGTCATCATTTTCTGAGTGTCCCTTTCACAACAGTAAATCATTCAGGGGTTTAACACCAGCCCCCCAGGAGGTTTTGCTGCAGTCCCCTGTGTGCCCAGAGCATCACACAGTGTGTCAGCACTCTGTCCCAGGCACATGTTTCCTGGGAGCAAGGATTAGCTTCTGAACTCACCAACCTGTCCACCCAGGGAAACATTTCCTACAGTTCTGAGCAGCTTTGCCTCAGTCACCACATGATGCAGCCCCCACAACCCCCTGTGCTGTGACTGTAGTCATACAAGTTCCAATTCTCACCCTCAGATCCTGCCCCAAAGGTAACCAAACTGACTGGAGGGAATCTATAGCAGGAAAACCAAGACAGAGTCTTCCATAATTTTGACAGAGAGCTCCTTTTTGTTGGCAACCATGGATCACAGAGGGCAGTCTTACTGTTCATGGGTTATCCAGCACCATCAATTGGATCAACATCCTCCCATACTGATCAGTACAGGCTATTACACTGCCTTCTGATGCTCAGTCACGATTACAATCCCCACCAGCAGGTAGAGCTATGGTTTGGACTCAGCCAGCTGCTGCAGCATTCCTAAATCTGCCATGGGGGTTTGAGCAGCTCCTGTTGGCACTGACAGTCCTGCCTCTGACACTTGTGTGACAGGAGGAGGATAACAGCAGGGATGACAGACACATACACTCGTGGAACTGAGAGAGTTATAATATGCCAAAAATCTCTTGTGGACAAAAGTACCAGGCCAACACATCAGTGATGGGAGCCGTGGCCATCTCCCTGACCATGGTCCCCTGTTGAGACAGCACCATGTGAAACAGGTTCAAACTAACACAACAGACATGTCTTTCTTATTAAAGGACATTGTTGATTCATCAGCCGTGTACTGGATCCAGTGACTGTAGGAGAATTCTCACATGGTAAACAATGAAAATGGATTTTTATTTATAATACTAACAGCAGCACAAAAATCTATTGAGTCTTTCCGGTTTAAAATAGCTTGCCTTACTCAACATCAGGAAAGAAAAGAGATTTACTTTACCATGTCAATCACAAACCATAATTTATTACATGCCTGTTTGATTTTCTGAGTTAGTATAATTACATGCTGTTGCTTCTAAATACAATTTAAGGAAAGGCAAGGACCAAAAAAATACCCACACGTTCTGATTCATTGGTATGCCATGCAGCCAAAGACTTGTAGAAGCTGTTAATGATACATGAATTATGTATGCTACAGCTCAATATAACATTTGGTGTGATTTAAACAGCATGAACTTTTAGTGAAAGTCATTTTGATTCTGTGATGTATTACACTTCCAAAACCCTTAGCAGGAGGTGGGAATTGAATGATGTTCTCTGAAAGCTTTTATTTGTTAAGCATACACAATGCAGCTGCAACGAGATCCTAAATAAAGGCAAGGAGCAAAATGGCAGATCTGATATGAAATTAGGTTGCGGCACAACGTGATTCTGAGGGTGTCAGTGAGGAAATAGGAAGCAGGAAAGGGGAAGAAAACAGACAGTAATCACCATTCCCCTTCTCTTCTCCAGCAGCTGAACTTCAAGCTATCCTAGTAACATTTTTCATTTTAAACATCACTGATTACCTGAACACTCCACTCTGCAACACCAATCAGCTGGCTCTCAGTCCCCTGGTCAGGCTGCCACCTTAATAACAGAGCCAGGAATCACCAGCTGAAAAGAGCCAGCCAGTTGCTTGCAAAGAGTGAAAAAGGAAATTGCCCAAATACATCACTCATTTAAAAAAAGTTAAATCCAAGAAGGAAGAAAGATTAAAACATGGGTGATTCTTGCTTTCATTTTCTCTTTGCTATGCCCAAACTGTCTGGAGAGAATTTAAATACATCTGAACATGACAGCACCCATTTCTGATGCCCAAGGAGAGCTTTAAGCAATGACCCATTTCCTACATAAGTATCCACTGCAAGCCTTCAGAGGAAACTATTGATAAGATTTACAAAACGTGTCCACGGACAAAGATGTTACTTTACAAGCTCTGTTACTGCAAAGTGTGGGTTTATTACAGTGGTATTATCAAAGAGCCTTTTCAGCACATATCCCAAAGCAGAGACCCATTTTATTAAACATTAAATGTTTCAAAGTACACATGTTCCTCTGCTTGCTGTAACATTTTGTAATGTTTTATAATTCTCTATCAAAAGCATTTATCATTGGATCTCCTCCAGCATGTGTTGAAGACAAACCTGCCAATGACATGGCAGTAGGTACGGCAGCAGCCCAAACCATACTTTTAACAACCTTGCCTTTAAACCAGCAGGCAAGGACAGAAACCAAGTATTGCCTCTGTTCCTAAGTGGAAATAGAGGTAGATCCCTCAACAGCATTGAATAAACTTGCAGTCAAGAAGAGAAAACAAGTGAAATCTCTGACATGCCACTCAGTAGCTTCGACAAATAACCCACCTCACTGTACAAAAGCTTAACTTTACTCAGGAAATGGGATCATCCTTTTAGGGTCAACTTTGAACATACGGAGTGGGGGTTTTTTTGACTGAATTAATCCCTTCTCCTGAAGTTTGAGACAGAACCGTAAATGTTGTGATTTTCTTGCCAGATATTTATAAACAGCCACAAGGCACGATGCCAAAGACTATCAGTTGTCTTTCACACCAGCCCCTAATAAGGGCAGCCTCTTTTAATCCTGAAGACAAGCCACAGTGAGGCAGCTCCTGCTGTTTTTGTGTGAGGGGTAAGGTTGCTTCAGCAGAACCTCCTGGCAGTTGGCCACTGAGTACAATCTGATACTAATAACACCTACAGTTATCTGCCTACTGCAAACAGGGTTATAGTCCCAACAGACAGGATGGCACAGAACCTTTACTCAATATAATGAACAGAAAAAATAATTCAGGTCTAAGCTCCGCAGACCTCGAAATGTTTTCAGTGCTCTCTGGAAAGGACACATCCCTAATGCCTCAGATACACCCTTCAGAAAATCTTCCAAGGCTTTTGCCAGACACCCAGAGCACCCACTGAAGGATTAAAATCTGCACACGGTTGCTTCCTCTACACACAGAAAGAACTCCTAATTACAGGCCAGGCTTACAAAATCAAACACTGCGCACAAGTAGATGTCAAAGAAAATCAGAGTAGTTGCTTATACTGTTCAGGGAAAATAGGAAATCATGGAAGTTGCTAATTCTTACCACACCCAGGACAGATTTCAGGCTTTATTCCGTGCAAATGCCTCAGGAATACTTCCAAGGACTGGTGTGTTCAGCAAAGGCATAAAGACAGTCTAGGGGCAGATCATCAACACAGTTATTTCCTACAGCAGAGTTTCTGCTTTGCCAGAATCTCAATACCACAAAACACATCAGATGCAAAGCTAAGACTGCTCTTGCCTGCTTACAGGACTCAAGAGAATCAATTCCTTGCGGAAGAATTTTCAAGATTTCAAAAGCATTCTTGTGCTTTTGTGTGCCCTGTGACACCGTTTATGGACTCTGAATGGAGGAAGCTCCTTCTGTTTCAATGACGAGCCACAATTCTAAACAGAACTCATGCAAAGAGAATCAAAATGGTCATTGCTAGTATTTTTGTCCTCTTTAGAAGAGAAGCAGTAATCCTCAGTCCATTACAGAGTAGGACACTGCCCGCTCTCCTGAAAGAACATGCCATTTAGGCTCTTGGCTTGACAAATAAATAGATTTTCATTCTGAGCATGGAGAAATATGCAGTAATAAAAAATGCAGAGAGCACAAAGATGGCAGTAACACAATTGATTAGCCAAAAGGTTTCAAAAATTCCCTCAGTTTTGTATTAAAACATCTGAACCTAGACAGATACATGTCTCTAGATATACGTAATGACTTCGAGTTATTCAGCCCGTCAGAATTAGAATGTTGAGTTAGAGGCTTATTATCCTGAAAAACATTGACTTTATACTTAGTTTTATAGATCCTGTAGTTTACCATCATTGTCTTCTATCAAAACTAAAACAAGATGGCAAATATAACAATAATAGTAGCCCTTACGTTTCAGCTACTGATGCTATATAGTACACGGGTCAAGGAGACCTCAAAGCCAAGATGTCTTTATGCAAAACTGTATTTCTATGTTATTTTACCAGCTCTCTCCACTGTCATTAAATATGTGATTTTCGAATAGTGTTTTAATACAGAAAGCATTCTTTCTCCCCAGAAAGGCAGGGGAGCAGAGAGCAAAGACAGCTGGACAGGGCAAGGGGAGACAGCAGTAAGACATGGGGGCCCATCCAGACTCTACAAGATGCAAATTCCAAACCTGTACTTGCAAGAGCACGAGTCCAGCAGTGTTACCCTGAAACAAGGATGAAAATGTTCTTCACCCTTGCACTACACTGTTTGAGATACAAATTGCTGTGACTGTAGCTGCCCACAGCAGGGGAATGCTCCAAACTAGTTGCTCCGATGTTATCACCACAGGCAGCTGCAGTGCCAGAGCTCCACTCAGTTATCCCCGCCACTCCTGCCCGGATGGCACTGAGACTGAATTAGGAATTCCTTTTGCTCTAGTGTTGATTGTGTTCCTTTGCTCCAGACTAGGACTGTGTCTGTCAAGGTATCCAACACATAGAAAACACTCACAAGAGAAATTAATAACACTGAGCACGGCAGCATTCCCCACTGGGCCACGTGGAAGGATGGATTTCTTCTCTGGTTTGCTCTGTCATTGTGTTCAAAACACAACATGCTCGGTGACGGGGCTTGAGATGCAGTAGAGGAAGGTGCCAAAATCGTTAAAAATACAGACATCTTGTCTGCAGCAGCACACAAATATAACTGCTGCCGTGTTAGGTTCTTAACGTGACAGCAGTCACAACGAGGTAGAAAAAGAGAAAATTGTTTTATTGATTTTTTTCTCCTATTATGAACTTTTCTTTGCAAAATCACTTCAGAAAAAAGGAAAAAAAAAGACATTTTTATGTTTTTGTGTGTTTTTTGTTTGTTTGTTTTTTGCTTTTTAAAAAGAATTGGAGTTTTGACATTTTTCCTCCTGCATTTTCTTCTTCTTTGTCTCAGTGCAATAAAAATTCTGCAGGAACTGTTTCCTTCACATCCTCCTTCCCATTCTCCTCCTCCTGCCTCAGCTTTTCCATTTTCAAAGCTTTCCCAGCTTCAGTAAGTTCGTGGCAGAAGGAGGCATTTCATCTCTCTTTTGTCCCTAACTTTTCCAAAGTTGGAGGAGTTTTGCAAAGCGTGTAGGAGAACAGGGGGGAAAAAGCTTGTCTAAATCATTTGTTTGGTGTTTCGAAATCCTCTGCTTCAAAACTGAAGCTGAAAAGGATTTGTTAACTCAGAAATGCTTGTGCTGAGCTTTGGGTGGAGGAGAAACAGGATGGAACCAGCAGCAGTGCTTCTTCTTCAGGACAAAGCCAGACAGAAACCTCATCCAAGGACCAGTAAAAATTATTTCTTTTGGCTCTCCTCCTGTAACCAGAGGTACAAATGAATATCACCAGTGTTGTTTCAGGGGGATTTCTGATGCATCGACAGCAACCTGGAAGGGTTGCTAAATGTGAGAGACAAGTATCCAAAATTAGGGGAGATATAAGCTTTTGGAAGACAGCCAAAGCTATTCCTTCTTTCTAAAGGTGATTTCAACTCATCCAGACGTCCGTTTATCTGTTTCAGGAGAGGATAAATCAGCTTTGAAACACGTGCCTCCCCCCCTTCTTGCTGGGAACCAAAGCTGAACCCCTAAGTTTAGTTTGCTGAAGTTACACAGGGTAAATCCTACCCTGAGTGGCCAAATGAAGTGCAGGCACTAGGGCAGCTGTCTTCCTGCCCCTGACAGCTCAGGATTGCCTCCTGGAAAAAAGAGCACAAGGAACTGAGTTTGCCCACAGTCCTGCTCTCCATTTCACTAGCAGCTGTTCACAGAAGGGCAGTGCTTTCAGGTAGCAGTTCCACACTGAGAGATCAGTGGAAAGGATGGGGGGCATTTTTCTTCCTACGCTTTGGAGAAAATGACCACTAAAAAAAGAAACTTATTTGATGTATCAGAAATATAAAGACAGCTGGAAAAGACTACAAGGAGAAAAGCTTTGCTCTTCCCTCTTAACATTCCTTCCATGTTCTCCTTCCCCACTTTGTCCTTAGGGCAGGACAGAAACTGAACTGAACCCCATAAGCCTTTAAATATATTTGCTTTTCTATCTTTTTTTTTTATTTTTTAGTTTTTTAAAGAAGACTTGTCAGAATCACATCCACGATTTTTAATAACACTTTAAAGCATCACTCTGTTCTCATCCAAAGCTCGGGCACAACCTGCATCTTACAACTTGGGGGGGAGTGGCCCTGAGCTGGCAGCAGCTCACCAGCCTGGGAGCAACAGGAAAACACTCTCAAAGCAGCATTCACTTACAGGTACTTGTCTGGTTCAGGTGACTGGAACTGCCTTTAGAATGCTGACCCAAAGCTGCCAAACAGATCAGCAGGTCACAGGAAAAAAAAGCAAGGATTGACAGCTGGAGAAGCAAAGCCAGCAAGACTCCAGGTGAAAACTGCTCTCATGCTGTGCCTGGGCCTGAATTACATGAAGAGAGAAAAGGCTGCAAAGTGCCTGGAAAGCAAGAAAAATCTCCTCATCCGATCCTAAAATGCTGTGTCTGTGCAAAGACATCTCAAAGCTTCTTACACAAACTGCCCTCAAAAAAAAAAACCCAGAATGTTTCCCAAAGCTCCACATGCTGTAATGCTGCAGTTCATCTGATGGAACACCAAAACACTGCCCCCAGTAAAGACCAGTCTGTTAACAAAGGGAGCATCAGGGGGACCCAGGGGTCTGACCTGGGCTGGCTCCATGGGCTGAGCACCCCCATGTCAGCGCAGACACAGCCACGGGCTGGGGGCTCACACACAGTCAGGGCCCACAGCTCGGGGTCACCGAGGGCTCAGAGCTCACACTGACCTCCTGCTGAGCCTTCCCGTGGGGCTCCAACAGAGCAGCACTTTCTGCAGCGTCTTAAGATCTCCTCTTGGGAGCCCCCGGTGGTCCAGGGGAAAATTCACTGCACTGTCACTGCAGAGACCCGGGTTCGATTCCTGGTCGGGGCCCCTCCCCGGGCAGATGGAGCTCGTTAGCCCATAAGGCAATCCATCTACGTCCTGAGGACCTCACTGCCACCGTCCAAGCGTGCTTGGCCCCGGCAGATGAACCTCAGGATTAAAGGGTGGGCTCAGTTCCGCGCACACTGTGTCTCACCTAAAAAATCCAATGCGCAGGCTGGAAGGTGGAAAGACCTTCCCCGGTTCTTCGTTCGCGAAGAGACTGGCCATCATTATTTAAGATCTCCTCTAGTAACCCATCTGGAAAACCCCAACCTTTTCCCACCCCCTTTCCTGGTATTTCCATGGAAGGGCAGACAACATCATGGGAAAACGAAACACAAAGCAGAGTACGATGCTGTGGGAAAGCATTGGGATTCTTCAATATAATGCCAAGGAATCTGATACGCCCCAGATGCTCCAGGAAATAAAGCCATATATAGTGAAAGAGTGCAAAGGACTCGGGTCAGGTACCACTAACGAGATGCAGAGTTGTACAGTCACAGCAAGGAAAGGCTTCTCTTCCCCCAGAGCTCATATCTGAATAACACCAGCTTTGTGCTGAAACCAGAGTGGCTCCCACCCACCACCAGTGACGCTCCAGTGAGGGCAACGTTTCAATGTGAAGTCTTTGGAAGAAAGTTAAAGGTCTCTCAGAGTAAGGGGTTTACAGTAGTTACATGGACAGCACTAACCACTGCCCCGTGAGGGTGGGAAGACAAAGATATTTGATTCCCACTGAGTTCTTGAGAAAAGTCAAATTAAAACTAGATCACCCTCAAGGTGACTCCATAAAATGACTGCTGAGCAGCCTGGCAGCACTGCACCCACCCACCTCCTCCCATCCCTCAAGGTCACACTCCCAGGAAGACCAGTCCCAGGGACCCCACAGACCCCAGGGACTCCTCCAACCCTGCTGCAGATCATCACTGCCCAGAAGGAACAGATTTCTGTTCCCACAAACACAAGTGTGCAACTGGGGCCCTTGGTCTTTTAGCAGATGGCCAATTTACAGTCCTTCCTTGTCCCAAAATATCAGGGAAGTGACAGGCTGCACAAAGAGTCTCTCAATTATTTTTCCCTTTCCTATATACACTTTTCTGCCCACAACTGCTGCAATGTTGAAAAAAGCACATTTAAGGAGGGAAAAGAAAGGGCATTATGAAATGTTGCAGCAATTAAAAGCTACCAGTAGAGCTGATCTCTTTCCTGCTGTGACACACATCCAAAGCGTGGTCAGGTTTTTTGGAAAGCAGGAAAGCAGCCTCCATTAGTTGCAGCTGCCCCTTTTCAAAGTCAGAAATTCTGCAAACTGTGGTTGCCAAAGAAAGGCCTCTTTGTTTATCCTTTCTTCATATCAAAAGATGCTGACCTAGGGCTTGCTAGCTATGAGGAAAAGAGAGCAACTCTAAAAAAGCCCCCAAAAGTTTTGGTTTAATCTAAACAGGCCTAAGAAATACAAGCCTCAGATGATGCATCTCAATTAATCTTGAAGTCAGTGCTCAAGAAACACAGGAACAAACAGCCTTTAGCAAAAGCTCATTAGAAGAAGCAGGGGAAGCAGTGAGACTCCTCACCCTGCCCCTCATGCACCTCAGTCCTGCAGCAGCCCCTGCCACTCCCAGCACAGCAGCTTCATGGTGAGCACAAATGGCTCACGGGATGGGACCAGCGCATCTGCTCCTTCGCCCAAGTTAGACAGGCAGGAGGGGTGACATTTTGAAGCAAAGACATGTGGCACTTTTCTGTGCTGCTCAACAACATCCCTGAAACCACTACAAGGGGTGAGTACAGCACCTGCCTGCAAAAATAGCTGTTCTGAATAAAGTTTGCTTGCTTGTAAGGGCTGTACTGGCTCCCTTCTTACAGAGAATACCTTATAGCCTCATTTTTATTTCCTATTTAAAGTATGAACAAAATACTGAAAAGGTTATGAAAATCCAGTTCACCAGAAGAAAACACACACACACAAATAGAGCACATTGATAATAACTACCTTGCTCCCCAAATTAGGTATTTTGTATGGATTTGCAGCATATTTCAGCTGGACTTGATGCTGGATTAGTTTTGCACTGCAGTAATCCTGGGTCACAGTAAGGATATACACAGAACAGACAACACTCAGCTTGGATTCAGGAAACAAGATTTGTATTCCCATACCCACCCGAGGCCCAGCACATGGCTCTACATTTTAGGCTTTAATATTGATCCCTCTAAAAGTACAGACAGAATGCATTGCTTTGTAGAAACCTGGCAACAAGTTCTAATGATGAGGACAATTGCCCTGAGTTCAAGTTAACTGTGTTAACTGGGAAATTTGGGGAAGAAGCAGGGTTGCTACCAGAGGGAAGGGTGTCAGGAACTACGGAACAGGCCCATGGCACATGGCAAGAGACTTGGCTGTGGGACACAAGGGGTTAACTGAAGCTGCAAAGAGTGGGGAGCAGTGAGAGGAAGGACTTTCTCATGGCTGAGGCAGAGTCCCAGAGCACACAAATTATAATTGCCACTCTGAGTTCCTCCAGATCAAGTGCAGAGTTTTAACCAAATTTCCCACAGGAGCCACTCATCACACTGCTCATTTCTGGGCACTCTGAGAGCCTGGGGTCTGAAAGGCAGGAGCCCTAAGTGCTCCCAGCTGCAGCTGGGGTCACAGCACTGCAGGCTGTCAGCAGCTGAGCTGCTACACGATCTGGCTGCTCTGAGAAGCCAGGGCGGTGTCACATCAAATTAGGCAGCCAGAAATAAGCTGCTTTTTTTCTTTTTTGACTTAATCTGAGTCTCAGCTCCTCATCTGGAGAGGAAAATGCCCACCATCCTGTCACCTAATGGACACGCTGAGGATCAATTAGCATTTGTGAAACACTCATCTCAAAACGATGAGTACCACAGAAAAGCCCATAAGGAAATCAATACATCTCTAACCAGAACAAGTTGTGAATAGCATGCAGTAAATACAGCAGAGCAGGAGCCATCTCACTGAGAGGCTGAGATGAAGGAAGACAGGCCATCCTCTGGATAGGTGTAGCATTTAGAGGCAGCAGAGGTAACGAGATGCAGGCAGAAAACGCACTTCAGCTCTTACAAGTATTGCTCTTTGCACCCCTGATAACGTTCATTTGAGGATTTGGTATTTCCTTCAGAGCCTGTTGAGCAGATGGTTGAACTGACAACAGTCCTGTCTCATCCCAGGCAGGACTTCAAAGAATGGCACCAGCACTGCTGTGTGTCTGTCAGGGCTTAGTTACTCATACCAAAGACTACAGAGAGCAAGACATTCCAGCTGCTTAAGAGCAGCTGACAAAATCTGAGTTTAAGAGTAAGAAAAGGATGTGGTCAGTGAGAGCAGGGACCACAGCTCCTGAAGTAACAGGAGCAGCTTTCAGGGACCTGCTCTGCAATCAGGAGCCACTCTGCAGCCAGAGGAAAGTGAGGAATGACAAACCAGGGAGCTACACCAGACTGGTGCAGGGCCTGAGACACAACAAAGCCGCTCCAGCAGCAGCTTTTCACTGACGTTCTCCCCACTGAACACAAGGCACAACCACATATGGGAATTGGAAGTTCAAGCCTGATGGAAATTATTTCCATAGAGGATTTATTTTCAGTCCATGAGCACACACACAGATGCAACTTCATCTACTTGTGCTGTGCTGGCAATAACTGCATTCTGATAAGCTTTATATGCTTCTAGCACCAGTTTCATTGGAGAGCAATGGCCAAAAATTGCAGCTTGAAGTCCAGGCTCCCAGAACCCACTGGTTTTACCAGGGTCAGAACATAATTCCAAGCCACAATTATGAGTGGACACAGTTCAGCCAGAGAGTATCATGGCAACGTAACTTCCTTCTGCAGGCACATGCACTCCTTCGAGAGACATGCTGAGGGCCTGCAGGTAATTTTTCTTATTTCTGATAATCTTAGGAAAAAAATGGACACGTAGGAATGGAGCAGCAGAGACACTCCCAGTTACCTCACTGCACAAGAATTCTCTTGTTACTGTTGCTGGTATCCATTCAGGCTCAAAAACTGCATTTCATGTTTGCTCTAAACCAGAAGAGCTGGCTAAAGCCAAGTCACGTGGTAATCATGTTAACCAAGCCTTGATTTGCTGTACCTTTGGGCTTAGCCTCTCCTGCAACCCAAGCCTAAAAATTCACCCTCCTCAAGTCCATGTGTCTTGTGTTAGCTGGAGCGTATGTAAAAATCCACATGGATTCCACTAATTAAAAGCATATGCTCCGTGGGCATGCACAAAGCTAATTATGACACAGACCACATTTCAAAGCATGAAGCTCGAGAACAACCATCATGGATGGGGTCTGCTTCAAAAGTTTGTTACCTCAGAAAAGTAAAACAGGTTTGGGGTATTTGTGGTATGGACCAGGATTAACGTGTGTGCATCCCCAGGCAAACCCTGCTGCTGCTGAAAAGCACAGTCAGAGCCAGAGCTCAAGCCCTACACACAGTATGTGCTGACTATGGAAAGAGTAACCCCAAATTATTGTATTTTATCCACTTCTCAGGCTCCCAGGGCAGTGTCTGGGTATTTCACAGGAACACTCTCACAGCATGAACAGAAAACAGCTTCCCATGTTTTCCAGGTGAAGGGGGAAGATGGTTACATCTGCAGAGAGATGAAATACTTAATCCATTAGCATCAGCTGTTGTGCCCTGCAGAGGTCTCTGCCATGTTTAGGAGATGTTCTTTCACTACATTAAAAGTACAGATTTCTCCACAGGAAACTAGTGGTCTCCAGGTCTGAGGAGTCACCAACTTCTCCTCCAGCTCTTAGGAACACTCTGGCTCTTTGGAAGATGAAGGGCTGTGCAGCCATCAGGCTCTTCCCCGAGCTGGTATCATCTTCAGGGATGCTGATTTATGAGGAACAAAATAATTGCATTTTGATTTAAACCTTGGGGTGCTTCAGGTACTGCAATTCAAGCAAAGCATTTTGGGATGTCACAGAGCTTGCACCACAGTATAGATTTGTGTGTGTTTGAGAATCAATTATCATTAATATAACAACAAGTGCCAAGTGTTGTTCAAGCGTATTTAACTTGGAAGTTCTGTTGGGGATGTTATAAAGGAACAAAACAGAGCCTGTAACTCCTGAATTAGTTTCCAGTATTTCTAATTTAGTGGCTTTTTGTTGTGGTTGTTTGTTTATTAGTTTGTCTTTGAAGGAGAAAAAACCAAAGAGCCTTGGGAAAACAAACAAACAAAACCAAAACAAAAAAGCCAAAACCAAGCAGAAATTAAAAGATGACAATATAAAATGTTAGAAAATCACATCTAATAACATGGCCATTATTTTCAAAGGAACTTCAGCAAATGATGACGCATTTTTATCATTAAAGGAGTATATTTCTTGCCCTTTAACACTGTAAAAATCTCTAACCTGTGGCTTTGTGCTATTCCCACAACTCCTTGGGCAAAGCAAAGCATTATTTGTGCTCCTGGAAGGGCACATTCTGGTGAAGGGTGTCTGTTGGTTGAACACTATACTGAGGCTTGCAGGACTTACATCTAGGAGTCTGCTAAACCTCCTAGAGGACAAGCTTTTAAACTCCATTTTAGACTACAGACCCAGGAGTGTAAGAAGAAGAAAGCTCTGTGTTCCTGGCTCAAGTGATCTGGTGTGAAATGCAGCAGCTTCAGCAAAAGCACACTAAGAGCTCAGGTGTTTTCCTGTCAGCCTGTCTGTGCAGCTTCAGCTCAGGTTTGCTGATCCCACAAGTAATAAGTGGTGTTTTATAAAAGTAAGCTCCACTCAACTTTTGGAAGTCAATCCAGATTAGCTTTGGTGCTGGATAAATGATTCCCACCAAGTCACACCGCGATCAAAACCAGATCCATCTCCCTCTTGCCAGATTGCTACAGCACGAGACCAGCTGCATCAGAACAGGAGTTTTGCTGACACAATTCAATGACTTTGTGCTGCTTTGATAATTTCAGTTAGTCCAAAATAAAGCAAGTGTGGCCAAAATTAAAAGGAGACACTAATTCCAACTCGACTGTGGTAGTCAAGGCCTGATTTATTCAGAAGTAACTCAGTGTCACCAGTAAGAGGCCCACAAATTCAATGAGGGAGGCAAAAGCTTGGTTGTGGCTCAGTGAAATGAGCAGTGCCACCAAACACTACAAAGGTGGCTGTCACCAAAGTGGTATTTCTTACTACATAGCAGGGACCAAACTCTTCTTCCAATCACAATATAAATCCTAAGAGTGCTGTGTCTGGGATTTGTTTGTATTCCTTTGCTCAGAGAGCAAGGCAGGGTATCTGGAACAGTTTTATTCACTGAATTTCTCATCTACAACCAGCACATATTTATACATCCTGGCAATGACAGCACCTGAGGAGAAGGCCAGCTCCTGCTACTTGCTGTTTAACCCAATTTCCTCATCATTTTAGGGCATGGCATCAGGAAGCCAGAGTTAATCAGTTCACTTGATCCTATACCGCTTTGAACTTAAAATATTTCCTTACACACCCTGCATCTTTGTTTTAACTAAAGATGTGTATTCCTCTGTTGGTTCTAGCCTGTCCTGGTTTTGCTGGGATAGAGTTAATTTTCTTCCTCATAGCAGGCACTGTGCTGTGGTTTGGATTTAGTGTGAGAATAACACTGAGAGCACACTGATGTTTTGGTTGTTGCTAAGTAGAGCTTACCCTGAGTCAAGGACTTTTCATTTTCTCATTCTCTGCCAGTGAGGAAGTGCACAAGGAGCTGGAGAGGAGCACAGCTGGGACAGCTGACCTGAACTGGTTACAGGAACATTCCATCCTACATGCCCAGTATATAAACTGGGAGGAGCTGGCCAGGAGCTGCTGATCACTGCTAGATTGGGCATCACTTGTCTTACTTAGGTTCTATTCCTCTCTCCCTTTTGGTTGTCTCCCTTTTCATGGCTATTATTACTATAATACTCTTTTATTTTATTTCAGTTATTAAACTCTTCTTATCTCAACCCATGGGGTTTTCCTTATTTTTTTTCAGATTCTCCTCCCCATCCCACCCCAAACCACGTCATAACCTTTATTTCTGTTCATGTCAGCCCTGCAGGGAGAGAGAGCAATGAACATCTGTGAATGTGCCTCCTTGCTGCTGCTACAATTGGTGCCAATTCCTCCCTTCCTACCACTCCAGTAAGTGCCCAGCTGGCTCTGCTTCTCACAGAGCAGTTCACAAGCTGTTTCACAGGGAGGTCATAACGTGCAAGTCTAAATTTATATAGCTTCTGTCCTGAAGGAAATCAAGGATTCCAAACTGAGAGAAGTCCTGCTTATCTCAAGGTGCTGTTCTGACAGCACAAAAAACATGCCCTAGGTGATATCCACTGCTTCAAACTGCCTCTAAAACTTACAGGCATCTAAAAATAGCCAACTACCTAATCCTTGTGATGTTAACAATCCCCATCAGAAAGCAGCTCCTGAACAATAGGATGCTCTAATGTTTTTTCCCTGCCTCCCAGCTCCAGCAGGACTGATGGAGTCAGCCAGCTCTCCCCCTTCATCCTGCCATGAATGCAAGTGCTGACATTAATGCTCGCCTGTCCTGTGGACTTACAGGTAATACTGGCTTACCCGAGATCTAATTCCCTTTATCAGCACTGCCAAGTGAGAAAGCAATCAGTCTCTGAGCTTCTGAAAGGCCATCTGCCCTCGATGTCAAAACACTAAAGAGACCAACCATGCAGATGTTACCAAGATCACCTTTCCCATTCAGCAGCAAGGCAGGTTCTACACCACAGTTCAACCTCCAGCTCCGCAGAGGCAGCTGTTAAACGTGTCACAGGGTCCCTCTACCCCTCCAGTGTCTCGGTGCAGAAGAAGAGACACTCATATGAGACAATTTAAAAATTCAAAACTCTTGCAAGGTCAAGTGAACCTTCCCCAGAAAGGCCCTGCTGCAGGACATGGAATTACAGACTGTGGGAGAATAAGTTTATGGCACCCCAGCATAAATTATTCTACCATTTAACACCCAGATAGCAGTTTGACTGGAGCAACCACCAGGTCTGTTCTCTGCCTGGAATCACCTGCAAGCATCCATTACCAGTGCAGGGAATATCTCCTGCTGGGCCATAGCTGAAGCTGTAAGATGAAGGACTCTATTCTGCTTGTATTGTACCTTCTCTTTGCTGCACTTCATGTCATTGCAAATTCCCTGAGAATCTATTCCAGTGTGATGTTCTTGGGGCCCTTTATGGCACTACATTAGCTGCAAATGAAGCCATTCCTTTCTCCTCCTCCTCCCCATCCCCAGGCAGTCTGATCCCGAGAGGACCAGTCTTCACTGCTGCTTGTCTGTAAGTCTGAGCAAAAAATAATTCACTGTAGGAACTGTAATTCCTTGGAGCCTGGAGGGAACCCTAAGGGCAAAGTCTATCACCGATAAATGACACGCCGGAAAACCTGTCCCAAAAGGATTAAAAACTATTCTACAGTTTTAATCACACCTATGGATAAAAGTTACTTTTTAATTTCCTTTCTCTACATAACTGATCTTTGCATTTTTATATTCATTGCTAAGGAAGCTTCCAGTGTTTCATTTGCACAGCTGACATCCACCGCATATCAAATTGAGGGCTGGCTGCTTTTTAGAATACACATGATTATAGTTGTATTCCAGGATTTTCTTACTCTTTTACTGGCCCCCTCTAATAATATTCTCTCCATACCCGTCCTTGCACTTACCATACCAACTAAGCACGGTCCCTGAATTATTCATGAATCACTTTCCATTATGAACCCATATGAAACAGTTGTCTAGAAATTATCAGAATACTGTAAATTAGTATTTTTATACCCAATAGCCAAGATGTCTTGAGAGCAAAGTTACTGCATTAGTCAATTAAAACTTGTGAGACAGCTTAACAAAAATCCACGGCGTTCAACCTACCACAGCAACAAGCAACACCTTTATAACACACACATTTGTACTTAATTTCATTACTGCATTACCTAGACTTTGTTAAGAAGCTCTCAGTCAGCTTCAGCATTCTCTCTCTCTCTCCCCATCACCATAAAAACATGTTCCAAAGAAAGAGGTAAGTTTAATATTTCAGGCAAAATAAGGGTCACATTCAGTTTCTGCAAAATCTGCACTCTGAGAATGAGACACCAGAAGAAGCAACATCATCTATCACCAATGCAGATTAATGTTTGATATTATGCTTCCTTTGCTCTTTGGGGCATTGAGACAAATGTGCATATTTCTCTGCTCTATAAAATTGCTGATAGACTAATTGAGCAAGTTTAATCTAAAAACAAAGGGCCACCTATGATAAATTTGAAAGCAGCAGCCCATTCTTACAGTATCTACTTCTATTTAAGAGTAAAAATACACAGGTATAACAGATAACCGATGAGCAGAAATTTCACAATCATTAATGAGCCACTGGACTATTAAAAAAAAAAAAATCCAGTTAACCAGATACCCCTTCTGAAAAGTAAACTCCCAGAGAAAGACAACATGTCCACTCCATCCTTTCCCCCCAAGAAAACCCCTCAACTCTCAACAGTTAAACAAATAGAGAGCTGCCAAAGGCATATACAGAGGGAAAAAACTGAGTATGAAGATAAAGGGTGATGGAAACAAGTAATTACCAATAGTACTGGGAGGAAAACATTGCCTCTGCAAAGAGTTTCTTCACACATCTCCATAGAGCAAGCCAGAGGCTGAGAGCAGCAGCTGAGCACCAGCTTTTGGTCCATCTATTTTATTAACAAGAACTTCCTTAAAGCACAATGCTTCAGCTTAAATAAAACAAGAAACAATAGCACAACAGTCAAAAGTACTTCTAACAGAAGAACAAACTGGTATTGGCACCTTAGGAAGAACTTTCCACAAGCAGACCTAGACCCCAGATTTGGTTAAGTGGCTCTCAGGACCAAGATTTGAGTAGAGGAGACACCTGAACCATGGTGGGGTAAAAACAAAACAAAACAAAACAAAACAAACAAACAAACAAAAACTCACAAAAAACCCAAACAAACAAACAAACAAAAAAAACCAAAAAAAAAACCACCAAACATTTCAGGAGCCTGCAGACAGGATAGAAGAAACTCTCTTTTAGAGCCCTCTGGCAATAACTGTGGTATTTGTTTGCATCCCTATTAAGCTCTAAAATAAAAGCCAAGAAATGCAAGAAATGTAAGACCAGAAGACACAGCCAATAAATCCAAAGGGGATCCAGACTGCAGAAAGGGAAAGCAAGGCTGGAAGGAAGAACATGCATATGCTGGCAGGGAATTTATAAACTGCCCCTTTAGAGATAAGTGACAAAGGGGCTTTCATACTCACAAAAACTTCAGTGTGGTTACAGCTCAGGCAGACCCAAGCTGAGCTTTACAGAAAACAGGCAGGTGAAGGCACTTTCTCTTAAGACGCCACAAATAAATTGACTTCACAATTCTGAATATTAATCAATGCTTGAAGCAGCTTTTATCTGATGCATTTTTAAACGTGCAAGAAGAAAAAGAGTGATTTTCTATAAAGTCTCTACAGCAGCTGAAATAAATAAATAAAGAAAGAAATGTGTTGAATTGTTTCCTAAGGGTCCCAACAGCAATTCCCTGGCAGCACTCAGGGCAGCTCCTCCACCTTTGGATACAGGGTCTGGAGGGTAAGGTCAGGCTGACACATAGAGAGCAGCTGAGACCAAAGCTGCAATTTGTACCTTGGAAATAACACTTGTACACACATGATTTGTATGGCAGATTTGCTACACACAGCTGCGTCTAAACATTTTGCTTTTAGTCAGAGCGTTTTTCAGAAATAAGGGTGAGTAATGCCCAAGATGAGAGGCTGGCATTTCAAGGAAATATCGATTACCTATCACAGTGTCATTTCCAACTAATGAGAAGGTCAATTCCATCGCAGGAAAGAGGAGGTGGAAGCCTGTTTTGCCTCCAAATGATACACGACGCAGGATGACAGACCAACACAGCTGTGGTGTTTGTAATCACAGGAGGGCAAATGTCGAAGTTAAAAATGAGTACATTTCATCTGGATTTTGAATACAGGAATGCTAGGAAATCTAAACTCTACCTCTGAGTCCTGTGAAAGGACCACTGTCTGTAATACTTGCCTTATGGCATTCAAAATGAGTGTTTACTTCTCACCACCCTGCCTCAGGTCCTTAAGTCGTCTCAAGGATATTCAGTTTTTTTCAAACAAAAAACCAGTAATATTTATTTCATAGAATAAGTAATGTACTGTTCACACACCATTCGTTCAAGACATACATCCTCAATACACATGCATTAAAAAAATCCAGTTCATCCAAATCTCTTAGTGCTCCCAGCAGCTACAGCTAACGGAGGGACACCTGCAATTATCCACCAGCACGCTTTGCCTCAGCAGACTTCTGGATAAATATGAACAAGATCCACTCAGGCTCTTATCCAGCTGGAAACCACCAATATTGAAGTCAAGCTACAACCTTTTAATTAGCTCAGACTCATCTTTGATTCACCAGATACAGACCCCAATCTGAGGTTCATTTCCTGATGATTCACAGGACAAGCAGTTTTTCATCCAGCTGGAAGAAAGAAGTTCATAGCATTTATCTCTTTAATAATTCCAATTTAAGTGTTTCTGATTCTTGGGATGGAAAACAGGTATGGAACTCGTGTGGTTCAAAGAAGCTCAGTAACTGAAAAGTCAGAGGGCACTTCAAGTCAGAAGTCTGATGTGTCAAGTACCCACCCACACGGCTCTCACTCTGCATTAGTCCTCACTCAGCAGAAGAAATAGAGACTCACTGGAGCAGCTTTACCAAACTGTGAGCTTGCACTGATGGAGCATGTGAGCAGAACTCACTCCCAGGGAGTTGGAGTTCCCACGTCCATGGACATGCCCCTCATGTCCTAGGTGTGTGGCCAAGGTGTTAACTCTCAGACAAACAGATACAGCGGGAGGACCCTGTACCAGGCCAAACCCAACCCCTGCTGGCCTAATCCCTTGGATGTCCTGCACGCGCCGTGTGATGGCACCATCCAGGCTGCCCTGCAGGATTTGGGTAACTTGAGGATCTGTAGGCTGATCACAGCTTTGAAAAAGCACTGAGCAATGCAGATGCCACTAGCAGGCAGGTCAACACGCGTAACTGGAGCCTGAATAACTTTTATCTTTCAAAACTCACTTCTGTAAAATGAGATGAGAACAGCCCAATCCCCCTGCCATGGACAGCACTGGAACAGAGCAGACATTCAAGATATGTTCCATATCCTCTGTTTCATCACCACTTATGAACGGAACAAAGCAATAGGAATTATTTTAATTTATCAGGGCAGTATTATCAGCAGAATTTTGATAGAAACAGCATATTTAAACTGCTCTGTGGATACATCTACTTACATGAACGTGTGTACATCCCTCCTGCACCCCAGAGACACCCAAGCTGGCCATTCCATAATTACTAAGCATCTCAGCTAAATCCAGAACAGTTGTGCAATATGAAGTACTATCTCTACATTTCTTCTTGGCTAAACTTTTTTCCTATCATGTCACACTGGTGCAGGCACACGGGTGATGAAGCCAGGGCAGGCGTAGTTACCTGTGTATCTGCATCTACCTGCATCCACATGGGACCTGTATTATTCTAACCATTTCTGTTCTCTCAACCAGTGCACTTATGACAGGCATAAAAACTGCAGGAGGGAGTTGAGATGTGGAGAAGTTGGAAAAAAAAGCCAGGAGCAGAAGCCTCTCAAGAGACAGCAGCTCTAGAGCCCTGCAGCAGCTGAGGGGCTGAACAGGAGTTGGACTGTAAGGCCAGAGCTTACAAATCACACTTTGACGTCTGAGGTGTCTGGATGGACATTCACAGAAACATTCCTGTGCTCTCAAGATAACTGGCAGCCAGTGAACAATAGGAGAGGTTTTTGTCTGGCCAAACTCTAAGGCACAATGTTGTCCTAAAGTGTAAAGAGCACAGTGTTATTCCAACGAGAACCAGTTTTACTACTTGAAATACTTCAAGAGTCAGCCTCAGTCAGTCAGCTGAAACATTGACAACTACCAGAGAATAACCAAGGACGTGAATCACATGCATTTGAGGGTGTTCCTTCCCATTTTATCCTAAAAAGTGCAAACTGAATATAATATTCTTTAAAAACCCTATTAAATCTGTGAGACTGTTGTGCAGACTGGAATCATCACACAGTGTAAGATAGATCTGTACAAGCATTTGTGGGTGACTGAATACAGAGAATGGGGCTAAACACAAGCCCAGAGACGATGACAGGAATCTCATCCCCATCTGATGGACTTTAGCAGCACCGGACAGAGGTGGAAAGCAGGGGTCCACATTCACTAGGTTGTCATCAGCTGGACCCCAGCCCTGCAGGACTGTAGGGACACAGAGTTTGCCTCCCACCACAACCCTCCCTCAGCCAAGCGTGAGAGTGAAATGATTCTGTGCACACTATTTTAATCTGATGACTATCTTTTTTTACACAGTGCTTCCTCTGCACATCTTTATGCCAGATTAGATTTTTTTATTTTGCATTCTGCATTACTATTTAATGGATTTAATCCCCTGTCCTGTTGCTCTCACAGGCAATATCCTGATGATTTTTTTTTTCTAAGTCTCCAGACCACCTAAGCATCTTCAGAACACTGAAAGAATTTATTCTGCTCGGGAAGCAAAGGTTAAGAGACTTCCCATTGATCAGAAAGTTCCTTATATTAATCACTAAAGGATCATCTGATTCAGCACAGCCCTGTTAGTGGCAACACTCTGAACAAAAAGCTTTCCAAAGACTAGGAGGGCAGACAGTCTTGGAAAATTAGCCAAGGCTGATAAGCAGAGCCCTCTTAAAGAAAAGAAACCTTATTAATGGCTGCTACACAGCTGTGGCACCTCTACTTGAGAATAATTATGTGGGAAACCACTGCCTTTCTACTAACCCTTCAGGATAATCCAATGTGTTGGATGATTTTGAGCCCACTTGAAAATACCTTACAGGGTTTGAAGTGGGTAAAGGGCTCAACAAAGAATATTGCATTTTCTAATAATAAAAGATCACACCATTAATCTTGATAAATTACTTTCTTTTGTTGGACTCCAAACTCAAGTCCTAATTCTAGAAAATCTTTGGATATATGAAATAATTAGTACAGAATGCTGACATCATCAAATAGATCATTTGGTAACTCATAGAAATAAATTTTTACCAGGAAGATTTTTTTTGTGCCTTGTTTGTTTGTTGTTTTGTTGGGTTTTTTTTTTGTTATTTGCTTGTTGGGTTTTCCTAATACATTATTTTTTGGCTTAAAAAAAATGACCACCAAGTGTCTTGGTAAATGATAAATGAAGAGCTATAAAGGGAGGAAAGGCTGACAGCCAAAACCAAGCTGCTCATTAGGGAAATTACTTCACTGGGTAGTTGTTTTGATTAGCCCCATTAATAAGGTCCTTGAATACCTAAAAACATCCCTGACAAAGAATCTAAAATCTGGATTTCCTATAAAAGACATCAGTGCAATTGTGACAGACACACAGATGTGTTCTCCATCAGGAATTCCAGAGCATGCCCTATCATCATATTTTTAAGTTGCCTTAATAGAGAAAGCCTCAAATAACCTCTGTTTTTAAGTAAGAAGGGAGTAATTTTCTATTTTTTGATGGAAAATTCTCTTCTTTTGAAGGCACTCTGGAAAATTACTGACTTGACAGCAGAGGCCTTCCTGTGAAACTGGATGCTCCCTCCTATGGATGTAAAAACTCTACTGCTCTTCATGCAATTTTATCTAGGAAAAAACTGTGTGATCTCCCCATGAAAATGAATATCTGAAGTTATTTCACTTAAGCTTTTCCAGAGGTGTACATGAATTGCATTTGTCTAATTCTGTACTTGAAAATGTCAGGCATTTTCAGTCGTAAAAATTCAGTCTAAACTTCAAAACCCGAGTGGTGTTGGCCCATTTAAATTTAGCTCCTAAGATAAAACTGAGGACAAAAGAAAAAATATCCTAGAAGGTATTAATCTTCAAAATGTCAGAGATTCAAAATTAATTTATGCCAACTCCCCAAATTATAATTTAAACTACAATATTGTACTTCTAAATGCTAATCAAACCTAAAACAATTGTTTCTAAACAGTCTTTGGTATGCAAAGGGACCTACAGAGACTTGGCTAAGCTGGCCACCCTTGCTGCAGAAGAATTACCAGGTTTTTGGGTTATATTTCCCCACTGCTTTCCTGATGTTCCAGCCTAGGGAGAACCATGGAACTGCACTGTCCAGGAGTCAGGTTGCACTCTCTCTCCTGTGTTCTGCTTCTGCCAGCAGCACTCCAAGCAATCCAAGATCTTCCTTGCCAATCCCAAGCCAACAACTTCTACGGCCTTGCAGACTCAGGTGTAGTATATAAAGTTCGGAATCCCAGAAGATCCTGAACTGGAAGGGACTCACAAGGAGCATCCATTCCACCCCTGGCCCTGCACAGGACACCCCAGTAATCCCACCCTGTGCACTGAGAGTGTTATCCAAATGCTCCTGAAGCTCTGGCACCCTTGGTGCTGTGCCCACTGCCCTGGGGAGCCTGTTCAGTGCCAACCACTCTCTGGGGGATGAACCTTGTCCCAATATCCAGCCCAAAATTGCCCTGACACAGCTCCAGCTGTTCCCTCGAGTCCTGTCACTGGTACATGTGCATAACAACCACTTTCCTTGCCTTTCCTACCAAATCCTGAAATGCTCATTACATGCCAAGTGTTGTGTTCCAGTCCCATCCTCACCTTCCCTTCACTCCATCTCACCTGGACAGTTTTGGACTTGGAGCACTCAGGGATGCCATGGATGCCAGAGTGACATGATCCCACATGTAAAAAGCTCTAAAACAAAACGAACTTGTGTTAGTAAAGCATCTCCCTTGGAGGTATCTGCACTGATGAATCAATGTTATTGCAACTAAGTCTAGACTCAGGGAGACCTAAGACATGGAAATTATGTTGGTATCTCAGGAGTCCATCAGGATTTGGGCATCAATCACACTGCACTTGATACAATCAAATATACCCATAAATGTGCTCACAAACACCATTCAGAACAGGCAGCTCTCAACCCCACCTACACAAAACTGTTGCTTGATATTTTTCAATACAACAGTAAATATTTAAATACAAATGTAAATATATTTAGCTGACTCAGTAGGCAGTGGACTGGTATTTTCAAAGCTCCTGGAAGACTAAAATGTATTCCTCGTGCACAGGCTGAGAAGTTTTGAAAAAATCTGTCCCACTTCGAATCCCTCAGTGACAGCAAGTTTCATATTTTTCAAAAGGAATAATTTCCAAATTGAGGGTCGGAGTATTAGCTACAAGGTTCAGTATATTAACTGTGAGATCCTGGGGTGGAAAACACAGGAAGTAAGTTCATTGTAAGTGGCCTGCCATGTGTTTGAAGCATATTCAGACCACTGCTCCTTGCACTTGAAAAATAAAATTATTAAAATATATATAATGTTATTAGTTGTTCAAGTACTTACAGTATCAAGCATATTTTAAAATCAGTTAATGAATATTTAATTGGTATGAATAATTGTAATTAAACACAGAGAAGTGAAAAACGGGGATAAATGTTGTTCACTAAAACTGCTTCCCATTACATCATTTGCGTTGCTTGACAGTGAAGAGAATCCGTCAGTTTATCCCCCCGACCACTTCTTTGCCATTCTTACACAACTGCAGACAAAGCTTTGCCTTTATCTTTCAGCTCGAATCAGCATTTCATATTGTTCTGGAGGGCATGTGGTGACTCATGTTATAGTTGAGATGAAAAAACAGGATTTGTTATAATTGAGATAAAAAATCAGGATTCTTGGCAGCACCTTTCATGAACAGCAGTGATCCACAGCAAGGAAGAACATCATCACATGCTCAGCACTGGCCTCTCACCATCCCATCTACAGCCCATAACCACAT
>NW_020955763.1:0-7956 GCF_003031625.1 Empidonax traillii | reverse complement strand
CGAATCAGCATTTCATATTGTTCTGGAGGGCATGTGGTGACTCATGTTATAGTTGAGATGAAAAAACAGGATTTGTTATAATTGAGATAAAAAATCAGGATTCTTGGCAGCACCTTTCATGAACAGCAGTGATCCACAGCAAGGAAGAACATCATCACATGCTCAGCACTGGCCTCTCACCATCCCATCTACAGCCCATAACCACATTCCCTCCCTGCTGTGGCCCAGGCCATAGTGAACCTCTCCATAAGGGCATATAAAATTCCCATTCCAAAGAATTACGATTTATATTAGGGAACTGCAATCTGTTCTCTTCTACATCTTCATAAATGACTTGGATGCAGGACTGGAGGGGACACTGAGCAAATTTTCAGGTGACACAAAACTGGGAGGAGCTGCTGGTTGATTCCCTGGAGGGCAGGGAGGCCCTGCAGAGAGACCTCAACAGATCAGAGGGCTGGGAATCACCAACCAGGGCAAGTGCCACAAGGGGAAGTTCCGGATTCTGCCCCTGGGATGGGGCAATCCCGGATGTACAGACAGACTGGGAATGAGAGGTTGGAAAGCAGTGCTGGGAAAGGGCCCTGGGAGTCCTGGTGGGTGCCAGTCGGCCACGAGTCAGCAGTGCCCTGACAGCCAGGAGGGCCAACCCTGCCCTGGGGGCATCAGGGACAGCATGGCCGGCTGGGCCAGGGAGGGGATTGTCCTGCTCTGCTCTGCCCTAGGGCAGCCTCACCTCAATATTGGGGCAGCTTTGGGGGGGGACAATATGAGAAAGATGTGAAGTCATTAGAGAGTGTCCAAAGGAGGGCAGTGAAGATGGGGAAGGGCCTTGATTTGAAGCGTGTAAGGAGCAGCTGAGGCACTTGGTGTATTCAGATGGAGAGGAGACTGAGGGGAGACCTCACTGCAGTTACAACTTCCTTGTGAGAGGCAGAGGAGGGGCCGACACTGAGCTCTTCTCAGGACGAGACCCAAAGGAATGGCCTGAAGTTGTGTCAGGGCAGGGTTAGGTTGGATATTAGAAACAAGTTCTTCCCCCAGAGGGTGGTTGTACATGAACAGGCTCCCCAGGGCAGTGGGCACAGCACCAAGGCTGCCAGAGCTCAAGGAGCATTTGGATGATCCTTTCACCCACATCTTGGGGATGGTCCTGTGCAGGGCTAAGTGTTGGACTTGATGATCCTTAGCATTCCCTTGGCATATTCTGTGATTTTGTAAACCTACAGACGGAGTTTTGTACAGAACTCTGAAAGCAAAGCACAGAACTGAGGTGGAGGCTTCAGTTATGTTAGCAGAAAACTGATTTTTCCTGTAACTGGGCTAAAGGAAACAAGGAAGAGCATACCTAGGAAAGGTGTCTCTGCTACTGGGAGCCTCTGAAACCTAAATCAAATGAGATGGAAGCTGTGCTTCACTGTCTGAGTAGTCTACAAACTTCTGCCTAGATTTCTAACAGTAACTTTACATGAAGTATGGCCAGTAATTTTAGCAGCCATTACTTCCCATTACCCCATGACAAAGCCACAAATCACATCTTTGCAGGCGTGAGGGGAGGCAAGGGCATAACAAACTGATGAATATATATTTTGAACAGCTTTTCAAGACAGATCAGAAAGGCAGTGTGCCAAGGCATGTGCATACCACACAGTCCTAGTACCTAATGAGTACATTTAAAATACCATCTGCCTTCAAATAAACTGGATTTAAATAAAGCTGTGCAATATAGGATGTCTGTTCCAGGAAGAACTTAATTTAAAGCCAGCAGTTCTCACACCAGATGAGATCAAAGGACAGCTGTGCTTCTGCACGATCTAGAACCAAAGGCAGGGACTGGGAAGGGATCAATCAAGAAATGCAGTAGGATATCAAGATAAATTTGGGGGATTTTATTTTCTTTCTCCCTAGTAATTAAAGAAAAAGTCTGTGGCTTTAATTCAAGGATACTTGGGATTCTCAAGTTTAAATGATCAGCTTATCTGAGAGGGCAGATATAACCAGAGCTTTGTCAACTGACATCAGGCAAAAGATGCATCTCTCTCTAACGAGCCCAGGAAAGTGCAGCTACAACCATTTTAATTGCCAGAACAAACTCCTTGGGACTCCTCATTACTAGAAATGATTGGTTTTGATACATAACTAACCACTTCCACTCCAACCCAGCCTTCTGCATCACTGCACTCCAGCATCCCGTACTCAGGAAGAGGCCTGGGCTTGTCTAACCAGGCCATCACAGCTGGAAAATTAAACTGCAAAGTCACGAGGATATAAACAGCTGACATGGGAGACTCCAAACTCTTCTGCTCTGCTTCCTCCTATAAGAAGCCCTCTGCAAGCACACAATTTGCTCTCCTTAAATCATTCCCCTCGTGATTGTTCAATCAGTCCTTCACATTTGTAAATGCTCCCCACCATTCCTTGCAAATGAAGAATACACACTTGCATATAATTAAGATCTAATCACTTAAAGACATAAACCTGGAATTAATTTCGCTGGCACACACATTTCAACAGCAACAGGAGGCTCTGAGGAACCTTCAGGATCCCCTGTATTTATCTGTATGCAAACATGGTCACAAAAGCTTGCCACCTAGAAAAGCAGAACAGATGGGAAACACATCCAGATTAAGTGATTTCAAGGAATACTGGCACTGAGCTAAGAACTGAGCATGGATCTTGAAGTCCCAAGCGCACATCTTTTCCACGGGACCATTTATTTTCTGTCAACAGAAACCTTTTTGTGAGCCAAACCCAAAAAACACAAGACAAATTAGGTATCAGCCTGTAACTCGGGTCCTGCACAACAAATACAAGGTGTGATTTAATTCTTGAAATAAAACACTGATTATACTTAAGGATTCCCATCCTCCCTCTATTCACTTTATTTAAAGCTAAACCAAACTCCTAAAAGAACTAGTAAAGCAATTACTGGACTACAGAAATAGCTGAGTAACTGTACTGCAATAGCTGTGGTTGAATCACGCCTGTACAATTCCTCTCTGGAACATTTTCTACCCTGAGCTGGTGTTTCACCAACTATTACTGGGTTTGGAGAGTTTACTATCTCAGCTGAAAATTAAGATTCCACAGTATCCTTCTTATAAAGCCCACATCTCCCTTTATTTGCATCCAGATTAGCTTTCTAGGTGTCCTAATTGAGTAGGCTCAGGCTATCTAGATAAGCCACCTGGTTCTGTGGTAAAGAACATCAAGGTGCTACAAGTCAACCCATTGCTGGTCTTCTCTCCCAGCCATCCCCCACGTACAGTGAGATGAACAGACACATGCTGATTAACAAATCTGATCTTGAGACCGCTTAACAGGGATTTTTAATTTCTAGCACCTTGTCCATCTACCTCTGAGTGTGCCAGCCTGGTTCTGCCACTCCCACCCCTACTGATCTTTTTCTGTAAAACAGTCCCATTAACTTCAATGAGACTATTTGCAGAACAAAGTGAGAAGAAACCCAAGAAATATCTGAACACATGACAGTTCTTATATCTGTCAATACATTTTCCAGCAACTCCTGCCCACAGAACTCAGCTCTGTGAGTTTTGTTCACCACAGGCACGTTGACCACCACCTCCCAAATCATTCCCTGCTATTCATTACTAGAGGAGTCTACTTGCAGCAACAGAAGCACAACGCCACAGAACACTGGGCCATTAGAGAATAAGGCCAGCTCTTTAAACATTTCAAATTCCACTAATTCTTCCACTGAAATCTTTCCTAAAGGAGCCTTTTCTATTAATACATTTCAACTACAAAAAAAGAAACTAATCTAGGGGAAAATCCGTAGATTAATGTTAAGCCCTTTTTTTCCCCGCTATTATTATTAAATCTGCCTTTCTCTTCCATATTTTTGCAGGCAGTCTAGCAGTTTTTTTGCCCACGCAGTCCTATTACAGAGCCTCCTTAGTTCTCTGGTTCTTAGCAACACACACATTCACACACCCAGGGCAGTAACAGCACACGAGGGGGAAACAAACTGTCTCCTTCATCCACGTACTGATGGATGTCTGTGCCCATTTTACCAATGTCCCCAGTGTTCTGTGCACTTAATCACTGTCTTGATTCTGTATGCAAAGGTAGGATAGGGAAAACAGCAGGACACAGGCAGTTTCAGAGATGGATTAGACGTATGTACCAGCTTAGGCACTCCCCTCCCTTCAGATACTCACTTTCAGCTTGGAGTGATAGGAATATGTTGAACAATCACTGCAGTTTCATAGCAGAACTCAAATGATTTTACACCGAGCACCTGTGGCCCCATAAAGTCTTCCTGAAGTTTTTACAATGTTTATTTGAATATTTAACATTCAGCAACGGAACACTGCTTTACAACTTTCCTGCTTGACTTAGTGCTTGCTGTTTTATTTTGGCTACTATATTGCCAGTGGTTTTTATTTGCGTAGAGTTGCTTCCCTAAAGAAATAAAAATATATTTCAACTGCAAGAGACTGGAGCAGGAATAATTTTTTTCTTTCTTCTACCTCGCTCTCTTTACAAAATAATCTTGACTTGCTTGAAAACAGAAGCAAATAAAAATACAGATTCCTGTCTTGTAAGCAGCATTCAGGTAAATGTAATTCAGACTTACCTTTCATATTGAAGCTTCAACTAAGTATCAAGTAATGAATACATGTAATTCATTATTAGGTGCCTAAAATTTTTCTTTAACTATAGTGACAATCATCTACAACTAGGTTGCTCAGATAATTACCTGTGCAACATTATCTGTTGAATCCTTATTCCTCTTCACTGGCCTCAAGAATAAGGCAGCTACCAGGCTTACATCTTCCTTAAGGGGCAGGATGTGTACAGAACTGATTTAGTAAGTTCCACTACTTATGACTAGGACTGAAACAAGCCTCCTTTTAATAATACAAATTAAACCTTTCATAAGTTTAAGTACTCTAAGGGTTCATAGGTTGGGGTTTTTTAACACTTCTCCACATTTACCTATTTTACTGCACACAGCTTGACCCAATATTTCAAATAGCAGGGAAACCAAGCTTACACTCACACTGGCACTCACTGCATAACCCCAACGTGGAATCATTTAAACCTTAAGATAAAGAAGAAATCCCCGAATCCACAGAGTGCCTCCACAAACAGCTCTGGTACCACCTACACGCACTGGCAAAGGTGCTCTGGCAAGAGGGGATGAACTATTGTCCTTCTAGGACCATTGCAAGCAAGGCAACATCAAATGATCCTAAATCATCTCTATATGGCACCCATGGCTGGGTCACAGCAGCAGGAACGGGTTAAGGAAACAAACAGCCAGCTCTCCTCCTCCCCTGCTCTCAGAACTACAGTTATCTCTGAGGAGTGACAGTCTCTCCATATTCAGGTTCACAACTGGCTTAGAGATGTACAAAATTTACTTTAATACTCTTCTTGCAGAGGATTTTCCTCAGTCTAAGAACGTTCACTCAAACACCGATTGGCAAGAGCCGCCCCTCTTGATTCGTTCATCTCTTTCATTGCAACCTTTGGACCCAAATCTGGTCTCCCTTTCCCTCCTTTCCTCTGCGTCACAGTCCCCTTTTCAGAGGCTGGTCTCCTCTCCTGAGGGAATTTCTTTTCCAGGATCACTGCTGATTTTGTAGAGGGGCTGGCAGGTGAGAAACACCATTCTCTCCGTGCTACCTTTGCTTACCAATAGTTTGAACCATCTGATGCTTCCCAAGATCAAATTTGCACCACAGAGAGAAGTATGAGGCAGAAATATGGGAAATGCAAACCTGCCGTGCAGCAATATCATCAAGAATGGATTTTAACACATAACTACATCTCGTTGGTATAACACAAGCTCACTTTTTCCTCTTGTTATTTCATCATTTACCTCAGGTAGGACAGGTGCTTTCTGAGAGGAGGAACAAGGCTTTCACAGAGCGCAGCTCTCCAGTCACCTTCAGCTTCTTTCAATGTCAAGAGCCACAAAAACCCCGAGGAAGCTGAATCTGTAGAGAAGAGGGAAAGGGAGAGTCCAGCTTAGCTGCATTACTCTTCTGTACTTTGGAACTGATTAATGTATTTGCTGGAACTGTTTACAGAAGTGCTTAACTGTATTAAAGTCTCTTAAGAAAGTGCGAAATTCAAACTGATCAGAAATCCAAATATTAATCCCGTGGTAAGGACAGAAACAATGTTATGGAATTCAGTGGGATTAATTTTAAAGCAGTGATTTTGAAGCCATGAAAGACACTGCCAGCCAAGAGGATCTAGAACTTCACTGTCCTGAAATGGAGACATTTTTAATTAGCCACAGCCAGGGATGGAGGGGAGGAGATCAACTCGACCAAAGCACCAGGTGATGGAGAACCCTCCCTCCAGGAGTGTTCCGAGCATCACATGCTGAACAGTCCCAAGGAGGAGCTAAAGACAGTCCAAAGCTTTTTGGAGGCAAACCACATGCAAAAGACAGGTTATTATTGTAGTCACTGCCCCTTGCATTAGGCCATCGGGTAGATGAGACTACTGACAAAGAAACCTTCTTCCTCCTGCTCATGAACAACAACAGAACTTAGACTAAAGACAGCTGACAGTCTTGTTAACATCAATTACACATGAAGATATATCTTTGTAACTGCTCCTGCTTATGAAATGCATTATCAGCACTGCTGGCATGTTCATTGTAACACGAGAGAGAAATAATTAATTAGACTGAGACATGGAAAAAAAAGAATCTACGTTACAAACAGAAGTTAAAGGTTGCCAGTCTGTTTGTCGAAGTGTTTGAGAAGATGCCAAGTGAGTTCTTGGTTTTGCATGAGTGTTAGTGCTCTGCAGAACACAATGTTGATATAAATTTAGCTTCAGTCATGTACTTAAGGATACAGTATTCGAGACTGTGATCATCCTATAATGCAAAATAAAGCTAAATTAAAAGCTGGCCCAATGCATTTTTAATATTGATACGCAGTGATAAAGCATCCGTGGAATCCTCTCAGTATTTATGAACTAGGACACTCAACAACTGATCATCAGTGATCACTACAGGAGCACTTAAAGCCAACCAGGACCTGTTGTCCTTTTCACTCCAGGAACTCGTTCATGCTTTAGAGCTCACAGTGACAGTCATAAAAAGCAGTAATTTTAGCAGCTGCTAAATAGAAGGTGGCACAGCCAGCTCAGGAAGGTAACAGTGAAATGTGGTGCACTGTAACAGGCTGCTGGGGGTGCACTCCCAGCTGCTGGGGCTCTTCCCAAAGACCTCCAAGCGTGTTGTTTGGAAGAAGAGCAGGATGGTATGCACAAGGCAGGCAGGAGGCACCAAGCCAGCCCTGACCGATCTGCGATGATACAGCATTCCCACACGGAGCCCCACTCCGACATTTCACTGTCTTGCAGCATTCAGAAGACTGAAACATCAGTGGATACTCTTTGTTCTCATACAACATTTATGTCCTCATTAATTTCTCTCAACAGCCCAGAATTTCACTGCCATTTGCCATGCCCTCCTCGTTTGGCCTTTCCACGAAGCAAACGGACCTTGGCACTTCCCTCTGCTCCGTGCAGGGTGTTCGGCACTGCTGAGCTCCCCTGTCTGCACCTTCCCAGCTCTACCACAGCCCTGGGTCCACCCTGTGCACTCTGCCCTTCCCTTCAGGCTGTGCACTCCATGAGTGGCAATATTGCATTCTGTGGTCTTTTCACAAGTAATTCCTAACCTCTATCGTTCTTTTGCGTGCTATCTAACCACTAAGCTGATACTTTAAGAACTATCCCAAATTATTCCAAAATCTCTATCATAAGCAATAATGGCTCTTTTAAAACCCATCAACACGTACAGCTAGTCAGGACTGCGTTCCCCTGGTTTTGAGTTCCATCTAGCATTGTACTGTTCATTCACGGTACTTTCTAGAACTCTTGACACATTCACAGCAGCAGTTTAATTTCAACACTCTGGAATAACTCAAACTGTTTCCTCCCTAACTCAGTAATTTT
>NW_020955762.1:398672-410480 GCF_003031625.1 Empidonax traillii | reverse complement strand
CCCGAGCTGGCTCAGCGCAGGGGAGGGCAGGGCACACACAGCACCACCGTGAGATTGCATTGACTGAACTGCATCAGGAAACACCCCCAGGGACAGCCACACAGCGCTCCCAGCTCAGCAGGGCACAGTGACACACGGGGCACTCGCAAAGTCAGCCCCCTGCACTTTCCCCACTGCCTCTCGATTACTCTGACTTCAGTGCTTGGACCTGGATTTAACAGGAAACGGTAACTTCTGCTTTTCTCAACTGTGCACAGGCTGCGAAGACACAGCCGTCGAGGGCCTGGTCATCAGCAGCTGGTGAACAGGCAGATATTTGGACCAATAGGCCCAGTTTAAATTCATACCTCATCCATGCAATCAGCCAAACAACAACATTTTTATACTGCATGGATATTAGTGACATTGCTACAAATGTAATCATAAAGTTTGCTTTAGTGCATACAAGTTCCCTGCATATTAAATTTACCAAGCAGTGATATATCTCTGGTCCCCAGCTGGGAAAGAATGCCCAGAATGTAGGTGTTTGCCTCGCTTCCTTTAACTATCAGCTGAGGCCATCAAGAAAAGTGCTTATCCTTTTTTTTTTTACCAAATTTATGAATAAAACAAAAGTACAGTTTCTTCAGGAAAAAATACCCTGTCAACTCAGCCTGTTTCCTAGGCCTGGTTCTTCATGCACTGTTACACTAAAAGACCATGAAAGGGAGAGAAAAAACCCATGCCTTGGGTTAGTGCTTGATGTTTCAAGCTTTCTTTTAGTCCCCATTTGTTTCTGCATAAGTAAGATTATTGTTTTCTAACCACAAATTAAATTTATATACCTCAAAATCACTGAAGGACAACAACATCATTTTGATCAGACAGAATTAATACAAGAATCATAGCAATCTAATATTTGAAACGTTTCTAGAAAGTCTGTGTGTAAAATATTCAAGTATGTAACTTTTTCCTCCCTACAGGTTGAAAGAAATTTACATATCCTAAAATCTTATTTCATAAGTAAAACTTAGACGTGTACAGTACTCAAATAGTAATTCTGCTGATAGAGAATCAGTAATACATAAAAGACTTTGCTAGTAGAAAATAAATTCAAAGGCTGAAGTTGCAAGACAGGAAGAGTGGATAGATCTTCAAGTTTCTTGCTGCAGTCTTCAAGATTAGAATTTAAACAATTCAGAGTGAGAATGAACAAACTTCTTATTCAAATATTTCTGGCTGTTCAAATTTAGTCTCCTGTTAAAGCTCTATTAAGAGCCTTTCAGAGGCAAACAATAGGCTTTTCAGAAATGAGACAGCAAATCTCTGATAAAAAGAGCCACCTCTGAGTCAAACAACTGAAGATTATTAAACATTTTTTTAATAACTGAAAGCATGAAAGAATATTTTCTCCTTAAAAATGTAAGAATTCATACATAGCTAGCAGTCAATAAAGATCAATTGATTTAATGCAAAAGCACTTAGGAGTTTTCTATTTTAAATTAGTTCATATGTGTCTGAAATAATCCAATTGTTTAGAACATAGTTAAAATAACAAAGTGCCTTTATATATAATTTTTAAGGTGACTGCCAATTTTGAGAAGTGATTATATTCCACATAGACAAAAAAAAAAGTTATAAAAGAAGTTACATAATGAAACAGCTTCACTATATGGCTAAAGTCCTTCCTGTTTGTATTAATCCTGAACAAAATTTCCACCACAGTAAAATATGAGAATCCACCAACCCTGAACCATGGGCTCCAAAACTACAGCTGAGGAACTGCCTTCATGCAGCTGCTGCTTCAGCTGGAAAACTACCAAGGTCCTGAACCTTTCCTGCAGCACCTTCCAGCCAGGGGCAGGAGAGGAAAGAACAGCAAGGAAATGGAGCAGCAGCTGCCTGACAGGGGCTCAGCACTCTCTCTTCTCTTTTATTCCAATTGCTGACTCGTTTTTAGAGTCAGTATCTACACACATGCTGTCACTACAAGCTAGAAAGTTATTACCAGAATTTATTAGCCAGTCTTTCCTGAGCGAAGAGAACAGTGACCAACTTCCATCAGTGCTAATGGACACAAGAGCAACAGCTGCTGCTGTTCCACCCCAGTTCTCAGGCTGCTCCTTAGAAAATGATGCAGTTTCTGCTCAAGGTTAGTACCACAGAGGCTTCTAACCAATCACCATCCAGACAAATACAAGGTAGATGTCTGGGGCCTATGAGCAGTTTCCCCCTGTGGAGACCCATTTGCCAATCTATGAGAACAGAATGTCAGCCATGAAAGGATCACAAAAGCTGACTAAAAATCAACCCTTTGCCTGCAGCACACACATTCATAAACATGAAAAAATGGGAGGGAGGAAGGAAGATGGAACAAATATTCAAGTATTAGTCCTATTCTTTGGTCAGGAAAAGCCTTTGTGATTGGATTGCAAAATAGCACATGGATTTTTCTTTCAATAAAATAACATGACTCACAGCTATTTTTTATTTACTTTTCTGAAGTCAGTAAGATCACTTTATATCAAAGAAGGTGCATACATACTACAAGAAAAAATTATGTCAGCAGGTATATAGCATACACAAACATGCCTGGTGCTGTATGATCACTAAAAGCAAGAAAAAAGGAAATTTCAGCCTGAGAAACCAAACTTCTGATACTTCCCAGGTCCTTCAGCAGGATGAGTGCCAGACAATAATATTAAGCTTTGTATACTCTAGGAGAAATTGTTCCACTCCAACAGAGATCTTCAAGTAAGATAGTATATTATACACATGAAGCTAAGTAGTGGAAGACGTGCTATATTTTCCATGAACAAGACCTTAAATATCTTCTTGCAACTTCAAAAGTAGTTTTCTATTTGCAATTCATTTTGAAAAGTAGTTCTTTTTTCCTCTTCTTAGAAACATGAATGCAAAAGTCACTTCTTTAGCAAATGAAAATATCCTAAAATTCCTCACTCAGTCTCTTTGAATTTTAATATATATAAAAAATTCATGCTGAGAAAACCAGGTCTAGAAGGCAAATTCTGGAGTTAAATAATTTGGAATAGAACTTGTACTTAACTCTGCTCTCCCAGGTCTAAGCCTACCAGCAGAGATGGCACATAACTAGAACTGAAGAGAGTGAAAGCAGCGAGGAACTGCAGATCCTGTCCTTTCCCAGAAGTATTTTCTGATGCAACTCACAAAAGGCTTGAGGTTAACTTGCAAGCACAGGGCAGAAGCAGCACAACCTCTGTGATGGGGGCATTCCTGTCCCTACCATGCCATTTGGAATGGTAATTTTGGGGCTCTTTTATGAGGTCACCCCCCTCCCACAGTAAAGCAATGACAGCACATGAGTTGAAGTATCAACTGAATGTACAATTCAGAGGCATGGCAAAGTGGCTCCCCTTAGATGCTCGAGTTAATTCCCTTTAGTTCAGCAGGACCAAGCTGTGCACCAGCTTGCACATTATTATTGTTGCTACATATTGTATTATTACAGGAAATTATCCATACACACCACGTACATTGTTCAGACTCCAGTTACACAAGTTGACTCAGAGACTGTAGAGAAATCAAGTCTATCACATGCAGTTATTACTGTGCCATGTCTAAAAGATTTGAAGTGCATCAGTGCTCATATAAAATGGACAAAACCACTCAACTCATCCCACAAACAAGCAGCAGCACAGCTTTTCTGAATGATGGCAGTAATCACCCAAAATGTTTGCATTTCACTCGTAGAAATAGGAAGTAAAGAAGGAACCCTCTCGGTAAGCAGCACTTACAGATTCTTTGGGTGCAACTAGCATCTCAAGGTGGTCACAGAATTTGCTCAACCCAAAACAAGCCTGTAAAGTCTTTAAACCTGATACAAAATCTGCCCAATGCAAGACAAGCCTTTAAAGTCTTAAAACCTAACACACATTTTTACATTCTGTATTTTATCCTCCTGAAAAGGCTTCATTAACACAAACTGGGACTGGAGTCTAAATTAACAAACTTTAAAAGATAGCTGCCTCTGCAATAGAAGAGGTATATTTTTGCTGACTAACTCACTGAACTACAGCAAAAAACAGATTTACAGCTCTGAAAGAGGACTTCTGACTTCATAGTAGACTTTGGAATAGAAGAGGTTGCTTTTTGCAATATAGCTTTACTAGTGCTGATGAAAGCCCACAACACAATATGCAATCTTTTCAAGGTCATGCATTCCAAACCCATGAAAAGAAATCTGGTTAAACTCAATTATCTTTTTACTACCATCTTAATTCAAACAAGTAAAATTTTATATCTGAAAGCTTTAACTTACACCTTAAAAATATCTAAAGGAAGGTAAATACACTTCCTAAGTGAATTGCTAATGCTGAGAGAGCCCATATTTTAAGTCAGCTCCAGATTTGACTATTCATACTCCAATAGTTGAACTACAGTATCAGAATGAAAACCAGACACTACCAAATCCACACAACATGTAGGTTAGATTTCAATAAAATCAAAAATACTATAAAATCAATCTGAAGGCTCTAGAAATCTCATATATCACAGATCAGTAACTAGAATGAAGTGGTGTTACAGCCTTGTAAGTCAGACAGAACACACAAAAAACCCTTCTCTATAGCTTGGTGTCTGCAAAAAGCTCTTAACATTTCAGCCACAAAAAACATTCTTGCAAACACCACCAGCCCTACAATGATAGAAACTCACTGTAAACCCAGACTTTAGGTACGTTTTTCTTTCTATGGAATCACGCTGGGAACGAGGGGGAGACCCAGAGTAAGTACCTGAGCTGCAGAAGCATTACTTTAGTGATGCAAACCCTTGGAAACATTTTTCCTGTTTTCTACTCCCCACTTGACTCTACTAAAAACATTCAGGACAGAGTAATGTTATTTCCAAAATGTTCTTTGTGCATATTAGTTAACATTGCTCCATATTAAATATCCTCATGGCATCTTGAAGACAAAAAAAAAAAACCAAAAAAACATTATGGCCAGTGTGAGCAACTGCCTTTCTAACTGAAATGGCTCAAATCTCAAACAGCATCTAAATAACCTAGAAAAAAATTAACGACCTAAAGACTTTCCCATTGAAAAAACAACCACGAAGAGAGAGTTACAGGGCAGAAAAATACAGACCATGTCTGTATATGTCCAACAGTGCTTGTAAAAAAAAAATATTCCATTAAAGAAAATTTCTTTTCCATTGTGCTGCCTGGCCACATGCCTAATTACTGTGGCAAAAAAGAAAAGCGGATGAAAAATGATCCTGCTCAGCTTGTAACACTCCATAAGCTCTTCCTAACTTGAAAATTTTATTTGCTCTACACAAATGTTAATTTTACCACTAAAAAAATATCTAAGATTGTTGAGAGGTTAATAAGATATATTTTAAGTAGTATTTTAATACATTTTATTATAGCAAGACAGTAATAGCATTTCATTAATAAAAGAGAAGTAAATCCAAAGTTATGCTTTTTATGAACTTATTCCCCTAAACACCTACAGTGATTTTGTAAGAATTAACTCAAAGCCTCTACATAAATAAAATGCCAAGTGGAAACTGCTTCATATCCAGCTCCCACAGTGTTTGGTTCTGACTCCAAAAAAACTGATTTAGTGGTAAGACACTAACTAACTTGAACTAATTTAATTTTCAATTCTGCATTTTATGGGGTTCTTCAGGTTTTATTTAATTAAAAGACAGATACTCAAAAGACTTTAACTCTATCCTGCATTTCTTCCTCCTTGGTCTGAACACACTGTTGTGTCCATTCAAAAGATTCATCGCTGGTTTGAGCATCCAGTCAGTTCTATAATTTAATATCAAGCCTATTTAACAGGTGGTTCAAATTAGGGTCTTAAATGTTTTAGCCATCACCACAGAGCAAAGCAGTTAATGGAAGAAAAATGATCCTATAATCCTACCAGTACCTCCTCAGAATTTTACACACTTTGAAGTTCCCAGTTAAGTCTAACAGCAGACAGGCAACCAAGCATGCAAGCCTCTGAACTGAAACAGGTACCTCTGACATCATCTGGCAACTCTGCTATCAAACTCTTTTGTTTTCTCTCCTTAAGTGAAAGAACAGATAACAAAAGCTATACGTAGATTTCCCTTAGAACTTCTGATATAAACCTGGTAATTAAGAATTTGACAGTTTTGCCTAAAGGAATTCACCTTCAGGGCTCTTGCAGGACATCAGGTTGGACTTGTCTCTTCCATTTCTTCCACAAAGCATAGCAGCAGTTCTGAAACTATGCTTATTCTGTATCCTGTCTGCATTCTATTTTATGAATTCTGCCAATGAGAAACAGATGCTGTGTTTGGTTTTTTCCTGACAGCAGTTCAATGGGGGAAGGCAACAAGCTTGAAGACAGTTCCGCAATGTTGAACTGCTTTAGAAAACGGGACACTACAGGACTCCCCCTGAGTGCACACTTGCAAACAAACAAAACACCTGTCAACTTCAGTAAGTTCAAGGCTGTTCCCTAAATCATATTCCTATTACACTGCATAGTGACAGTACTCCATGGGAGGAAGTCAGCACCTCCTGAACAAATGGCACACATGAGGAACATCACTGCCACTGTGCCCACCTCCTAAACATCAGCTATAAAATCAACTGAGTTATTCACTGACTGTGACAGGTCTGCACTGGCAAGTACCATTCACAGCAAGTCAACAACCAGGTGCATTTCTCCTTGCTCCCAGGCTTCAGGAGCATGGCTTTTCCCTCATTTTCAGTTGCTAGCTATAATAGATCTATACAGATTAGCTGCATTAGTGTTGTGTCCCTGCTAAGCTCTGATGCTGGGTTGCTAATCATCTTCTCCCCTGTTCCATGACCCTTCTTCAATACAACTTGTTCTTGGGCTCGTTTTTTTTAACTGCCCCACTCCGTGACCTCACAGACCTATTGACCTCAACATTTCAGGACACAGATGTAGAAGGTGGAGCAGGCTCTTAGTTATCTTGTTGCATCTTAAGAAATGAATGATTCTGTTACCAACTAAATCAAGCATAGGCAGGGATATAATTCCCATCCTGTATCTTTAAGTGACCATTCCCAGATTGTAAAGGCTACACAGTTAAAGTGGCAGCTCTGTTTCCAAATTACATCCACAACTGGTGTTACATTAAAAGCAAGCAAGAAAATAGAACAACTGGTCGCTATGGGTAGATTTTCTTACTTTATTTTTCCCCCATTTTCAAGTCAAACATGGTTTTACTAGTCAATATTAGTCAGTTGGAGATAACGAACAGATGGCAATAAAACCTTCCCACCATTCTTAATGGCAAATTACTACGGAAAACAGTGCTGACTTATGGAGTAATCACTTCCTATACCAGACTGTGCCTGTGAACTCTGGATAGCACGGGACAGAAAGCAGAATCTAGCAGACTGAATGCTACTCTTCCTATCTCATAAGCAATTTCTAAGGCAAAGAATGCAAAGAGCCAGCCAAGCAGCTGTTTAAAGGAGGAGCTATCCCACTACTATAAACCAGAGTGTAAGGAAGCTACAAATATTTCACTGCAGAGATAAAATTGTTCTGTATGGCAGTTGGGAGGGTTAAGCATCATCTGGAAGATTTGAGCACTCTCTGTTCTTGCAGAATATCATTTTGTACAAAAATGGCAATGAAAAGGATTTTCCTCATTAACGAACCATGATGGGAGGAAGAATGAAACTTAAGCCAGCTAATTTTTCCTGGATCATAATGTTCTTCATTTTTAGGTCATTTAAGTTCCATACTAATTCTAGAAAGATTGAGACTTTGCAATCCCCTGCTCCCTCTCTCATTACATATGTAATTGTAAAAGCTACCCTGCTGTACTAAAACATTAATCTCTGTATTTCTCATTACAGATCCCAGACTCCCAGTGATGGATGACCAGGCTGCAGAGCACATTTCCACGGTGCACCGGAATATCACTGAGTCACCATTTGGAACAGGAAGGCACAAGTCCAGAACTTAGACTACACCTTTCTGTTTGTTTGTTTTAAACCTACACTAAAGTAACTTCTGAGTCCTATTTTCTCTTCACCCTATCTAACATGAAATACTGAGATTTATGTGTCCTCTTTTGTAGAGCAACACTAATATCAGTTCAATTTTTAAAAAGTGTTGGAAGTTCTAAGCCTTTAACAATTTCAGTGCTTATCCAAACTATGACAAATATGAAGTTCTTTTACTCTCTCAATAATTATCAAACAGAAAATACAGAGCAGTAAGTATTCATTTTTAGAGAAAGATCTTAAGATTATGCAAAATGACAAAGAAAGGTATGAAATTCACATATTCAGATTTCACTATCACTAGACATTATTCTCATAACAAGGCTTAAGAACTACTTGCAGAAGAGTGACTGTAAGAAATGAAAGCTGCCCATAAGAGCCATCTTCTGCAAAAGCAAATGTGCCTTGTTGGGGGACAGCAGCCATCTGAGAGACCTATGCAGTGCTTTTGGATTAAAGCTGAAGAAACACATGGTAAGACATTTACTGTAGATAAAAAGGACATAGAAATGGCAAACTAATTATGTCTCACCATCCTTCCAGAACTCAGCATTCATAATCTAACATGGAATACACTTCAAGGATCCAAAAAAAATTGGGTTCCTTAATATTTTACACTTCCTATCGCAGTCCACCTGAACAAACAAGGCAAGAGTAACCTTTTGAAAACTACAACTTTTCTTTTATGTGTATCAGATGTCTGCTTTAGTTTTTAAGTAACACTATAGTGCTCTCTTTCCCTAGATATGTTGTTTCCTCCTGTTTTCTTTTAGTTATGATTTACTAAAATTAATTGTTGTCTTTAGCACAAGCATCAGAGTTAACATCCACCTGACATCAGGAAGAAGGGGTAGGTATAGATTGTCATTAGTCAAATGCTCCACTTTTAAAATGAAAGTACTATATAGTGCATCTGATCTAAAAAGAATGTCTGGCTGGTACAACAGCTCCCTGAGAAGAGATGACAGTCATTCAGCTGTGCTGTGTATCAGCAACTGCAATCCCTTACAAGTGGCTGGATGTAGACAAAACCTGTTCAAAGCAAAACCCTTCTAGGTTGAGGCACACCCAGTTTAAACAACATCTCAAGTGACACAATACACAGTCAAATGTGTTGTGCTCTTCTTCCCTTCAAATATATCCAAGAAGTTTTAAGGGCATAGCAGGGCAGACCGCTCTGACCTCTGTAAAGCAGCTATTTTTACTCTCTTCAAAGCCAAACTACACTTTGCACAGAAGCCCTCGTGTCTTTCCACTGAAAATGGGAAGCAAATGAAAAAGTTGTGCAGATGATGAGCTCTGATGCCTCGTGCACAATGTGTTTATACTGTAGTTCCAAATAGCTAGACAAGCTGAATATTCCTCACAGAAGTATAACCTGCATGCATTCCTTGGCCTTTGAAATGACTTTGAACTGTTTTATTTTCAACTTTCTGCCAGAACACCTGTTTCTTTGTCCTTGTTCTCTTGAAGATACTAATAGAAAAGGTCACTTGTACTAATAAACCTAAGCCAATTTAAAAATTTGGTAGTAATTAAACTGCAGAAAAGCTGTCTCATGAACAGAAAAACACCTAGGTGTTTAAATAACAGCTTTATATGTGCAGAAAGTACTGGCAATTTTCATATATAGGGGGACAGCACAAGGCCTCACACAACTCAAATACCTAAAAGCAAAGCTAAACTTTGTACACACTGTCTGTCATCTATAAATCAGCACATTGTCTGCAGATAATTCATAAGCATTTCTATGGGCAGAAGGAAACAAGATTTCAACGTGCCACACGGAGAAAGCATGAAGTAACATCAAGGAAAGAATCTGCATCTCCCAGTTCCTAAATTTCACAGTCAGTACATGAGGCCTCTTCAGTTTTTCTGAGGACTGCAGTTTAACATAAAGACAGTCTAAACTGAGTATATTTCACCCCCCCAAAACCTAATTAAAATTAAATTTCACTGTTTTTTACAACGAGGACTAAGAGTAAGAATGAAGGTTCCACACACAAAAAGAAGAAGGGGAAAAAAAACCAAAGCTGAAATTTTTATTTTGCCTTTGTCTGAAAAACAAGAGGTTTTTTTAGAAGTCAGATTTATAGCAAAGGAAAATGAGGAATTGTGAAGTTAACAATGGGGCAGAACTAATTTCTGAAACCAGCAAAATCTTTCAAACAGGATTTATTAAGGAGACAAAAGCATGCTACACGAATGCTATCTCAAATAGGGATTAGAAACAGGAAACCCTCATGTAAATTCTACTTTTCTATAGAGACAGACTGAACACTAACTAGAAGTCCGCCAGTTCTATGAGATGTCACCACTAAAGTGAGAAAAGGTACGACGTGTCTTAGGTAAAAGTACTCCTCTGGTGATGTAGCACTTGAAAACACTTCATTTCTGGTTCTAAAACGGTACACCAAAGACACTAGAACCATTAAGAGTAGTTTTAATGTTACCTAATTTTTTTTAAATTTTTCAGTGTCCAGCAGTAAAGAATGAAGAATACAATGGTGATTATCAATAGGTAAAAATTCAGGAATGGGAAATATTGGTAAATCTGATATAGCTGTAATTAAACCTCAATTACTCAGAAACAAAACCAAAAAAATCTCTACCACAATCTAAAAATGTCTTATTTCCCTATTTATTCTCTTCCCCCTCTCAGAAGTGTTTCCTGTTCTCTCTCAGTGTTTCTTACAAAAACATGAAACAGCTTGGTCATACCATAGGGTCATTCCACAGACATTTCAAAGAACATTTAAATATTAAGTAGCTGCAAACACAGTCTAGCAACAAACACTTTTACAAGTATTTATGACCTTTAATCTTTTGCAAATTCTTCTGGTTCTAAAAGCTGGAGTGCAACACCAGCTTATTTGAAGGTTTTTATTGGCTGATTATTTGACTTCAAAAGCAAAAGGCACATTTAGGTCAAACATTAATTTATTATTTCCTTTATTTAAAATTTCATATAAAAAAGTCATCAAAATAGTCCAGAAGAAAAAACTCAGTCAAAGGAAACTTTATTTTGGAATCCAGATCTCTTATAAACAAGTTGCATATGGCAAAACAGATGTTAGCTGCACACTTAAACAATTCCGAACTAGCTGCTCATCTTATCCACCAGGTGCACTTCCAATTTCAGACTAAACCCTGAAGTCAGTCTTCTTCCTTTTGAATTAGTCCTATCATCCCAAGGGACTCTACGCTGCTTTTGTATCTAGTAACTGGGTACTATTTGCTGCCAAACACTAGCAAAATAAGCACTAACCAGTGTAAGACACATCAGTTCTGTCTTTTCAGGCAGAAACATCTGCAGCCTCGCTGGAGCCCAGCTATCTCAGGAAAAGAGAATAGCTAAGCATGAGCCTTAGACAAACGCAGACAAGGCTACAGGACTTACTAATGGCAAACAAAACCAGAACGCAGAAGCAATTAGGGCTTTTCATTGGAGTTCCTCATCCTCTCACTGTGGCAAGAAGTGCCACCATTAGAAGTTTATTTCCAGTGAGAAACTGTACCTGGAGAAAATATCCATTACACACAGTGCAGCCAGGTCACAGTTCTGCCCAGCAAGAAACAAAACCACTTGCTGTCAATATTTTCCAGAATCACAGAAAACAACCTCTAGGCATTACGTCCATCTCTTAGGACCCCAATCCCACTTTATTTTATCCTGAGTTATTCAGGCAAGACCACTGGAATGCAATGACAAGACAATGGGATGAAGGCTCTATTTGCAAAATAGGTTGGATGGTTCTACCAAAGTCCTAATGGAACACAGATTCTTCCAGAGTCAGCTCATCCTGTGTTAGTCATTC